>NC_059268.1:16839183-16846683 GCF_017591435.1 Portunus trituberculatus | reverse complement strand
GTTGCGGCGTGGGATGCTGGTGGCGCCGGGTTTCATTTCATAACTGCACGGGCCCCACAAGTATTGATGAATTCATTGGAAGGCCACATCATGCCGGGCCGCGGACCAAATTTATGAAACAAAAAGGTCAAGAGGTCTCCAGGTCGCGGCCATAATGTCACGCACTCAGATATTCCGAGTCCTCTTCATACAGGTGTTTGTTTGATAAAGCCTGCACCTGTGTGATTCTGGACATTGCGATACACTTTGTGAGAAATTCTATACTACAAATCAATAACTTAACCACTTCTATACCGAGACTCATTTTTACCATGATTTTGGGGTATGATTAGACGATTTTTATGTGCATTAGGAGGTCTATGGAGGTTAAAACATTAATCACCAGGGTCTTTACTATCTTAACCCCCACATAAGGTTCTGAAGCGTTATAAAGTTGCTAAGTAGTAACTAGAATGAATGTGAAAACGCATCCTGGTACTAAAGGGGTTAATATTAATAACAAAACCTCATCTGACTAATCCTGCTCGATCTTACTGAGCAACTAGAGAGGTACAGAACATTAAAAAGAGCCTTAATCAGTGCACAGTTCTTTGTCACCTGTGTTGCCTTTCGATACCTGTCCTCTACATTTACGTCAAGCCATTTTAGTAAACTTACTTAAGAAGCTACAGCACTCGATAACTGGCATTCTTATGTGCGCAACTGTGATCGACTTTTTTTTTTTTTTACGTAGGGAAGAGAACCGGCCAAGGGCAAAAAAAAGAAATAAAAAAATGCCCACTTTGAGTGCTGGCTCTCTAAAAAGTGGAGAAGCGTCAGCCAAAATTGGGAAGCAAATGCCTCGATACAGCAAAGCCACTGTTCAATTGTAGCTTGATAACACTTATTTCGCTAAAGCTGTCACACTAGTCAGCAATATTCAGCTCTACGAGAATAATTTCACTGAACACCATTCTCTTCACTTACGCCTGTGACTCTTGCTTACACTTTCCCAGCCAGCATATCCCGTGGCCGTGTTGTCACCTCGCCACCACTGCGCTAATGCACCACGAGCAGCGATACCTCGAGATGACTACTAATGTTGGGCTCCGTCACTTTCACCGAGGCCTGTCACTTAACACCTCGAGTCACGTCACGAGGAATGGCGCTCTTGACAGGTGGGGATGATGAGCAGGTGGCAAGGACAGGCAAGGCTTCTGGGCAGTCTGCCTGACGATACCAACACGCCTGCTTCATCCGTCTCCAAGGCCAGGACCGAGACACGCCACTCGACACACTTAGAGCTGCTTTACTTCACTCGACACTGCTCAGAGTTCCAGGCGACGTCTAATGCTCTACACGAAGGCTTACTGCAGCGTGACGGGGCTCTTATGCACAAAGCTACGCAATATTCACTTCCATTTAAAGCCCAAGGAGTATATAACCATGTGTGAGCTTAGCAGTGTATGCTTTAGACGGATTACTGAGGGTGTCACGTACATCTAAGACATAAGCCTGTATTCAGAAATGCTTTCCCCTCACACCACGACAATTTCCCAAGGCCACAGACAACTAGCACGGGTTTAAGACAGTTCCTCCTCATGATAAACTAGTAATCTTGCAAATCCATCACCAGAACCATAAAAATACTCTAAAAAACACGAGTATTTTCAACTGGAGCCTTTGGAAAGCAGTGATGGTGAGAGAGCAAAAGCTTTCAGAATAAGGGTCTTGTTCACACGTACGGCAGACGTTTAATTTGTGTGTGTGTGTGTGTGTGTGTGTGTGTGTGTGTGTGTGTGTGTGTGTGTGTGTGTGTGTGTGTGTGTGTGTGTGTGTGTGTTTAATCTATTACGTTCCTACTCCTTCCCTAATTTAATTTCTCTCATCTATCTGTCCTGTATATCTTTCCTTTATTCCTCTTTATGGTTGGATCTTCTCTCTCTCTCTCTCTCTCTCTCTCTCTCTCTCTCTCTCTCTCTCTCTCTCTCTCTCTCTCCGTCAGGTAAGTGTGTTTACTGCCTTCCACTTTCCACTGATATTTGGTCCCGCTATCACCAATGGCCCGAAACTGCTCTCACCCATTACCTCAACGCACTCTCTCTCTCTCTCTCTCTCTCTCTCTCTCTCTCTCTCTCTCTCTCTCTCTCTCTCTCTCTCTCTCATTAACACAACGTAGCATTACCAATGGAGAGAGCATCAATAACAGACACTGGTAATTCTCTCTCTCTCTCTCTCTCTCTCTCTCTCTCTCTCTCTCTCTCTCTCTCTCTCTCTCTCTCATTAGTCATTCCTCGTATTTTCTCATTACCTTCCCTACTTTATGTCTCCTCCAATTCTCGTTCTCTAACACCTCGAATGCCGCTTACTCCTACTTCTTCTCCTCCTCCTCCTCCTCCTCCTCCTCCTTAACTTACGCTTCTCGGAAACTTTGGCATGGCCTTCGTAGGGGAGAAACCATTAATGCACTTTCGCGGTCCACGAATATTGCCGCCTCCTCCTCCTCCTCCTCCTCCTCCTCCTCCTCCTCCTCTTCCTCCTTCTTTAGACCTACGAAATATATACGTTATTCTAATTATTTTTGTTCTTCCTCTTCGTCATCTTTTTTCTTGCTATTCTTTATTTCCCTTCTTTCTTTCTTCCTTTCAAAAATCTTCCGTTGTTTATTCACTTTTCCACCATTTCTTCTTTTCCTTTGTCTAATTCTTCCCTTTAACTTTCCTTCTCTCCTTCACGCTCTTTCGTATCCTTTGTCCTCTTTCATTTTCTCTTTGATTTCATTTTACCTCCTCCTTTGTGTGTGTGTGTGTGTGTGTGTGTGTGTGTGTGTGTGTGTGTGTGTGTGTGTGTGTGTGTGTGTGTGTGTGTGTGTGTGTGCGCGTCTGGCCACATACGAGTGCATAGGCGTGATAATACACATGAAGGATATGAACCATTTCAGGTGCCAGCCAAGGCGGTGTGTGTGTGTGTGTGTGTGTGTGTGTGTGTGTGTGTGTGTGTGTGTGTGTGTGTGTGTTTGCTGTGGACATATGAGTAGAGGTAGTGGTTGTGGCGGTGATCAAAATGCGTAGAGGTAGGAACGACAGGAGTAGTAGTAGTAGTAGTAGTAGTAGTAGTAGTAGTAGTAGTAGTAGTAGTAGTAGTAGCAAAACAAAACAAGAATACCACCACTAGTAAAATCACTTTCAAAACATCCACAAAACTGAAAACAAATAATCATATCAGTCGTCGCTTGACTTCTAACCTTTATCCATTCTCTCCCCTTCTCGCCTCGTCCCTCCATGCTGCCCTCCACTCACCCCTGCCCCCATCAGCCCCCTCCCTCACCACACACTTCACACTGCCACTCCTCATGATGACGGCAGGTTCCATCACGAAAACTCAGTCTGATTAGAGGAGGAGGAGGAAGAGGAGGAGGAGGAGGAGGAGGAGGAGGAGGAGGAGGAGGAGGAAAGGTGAAGCGTGCCCCAGCATGAGTGTAAAGTAAACATGTGCTAACGAGAGAGAGAGAGAGAGAGAGAGAGAGAGAGAGAGAGAGAGAGAGAGAGAGAGAAGGCAAACACACACACACACACACACACACACACACACACACACACACACACACACACACACACACAAACTTTACCACCGTGACTGACAAACAAAGTGAGCGAGTGAATGACTGACAGACAAACAGACACACAGACAAACACAGTGCAAGACAGACAGACATACTGACAGATAAACGAAAAAAAAGTATCTTCCATTCTTTAATATGTTGCTCTCTCTCTCTCTCTCTCTCTCTCTCTCTCTCTCTCTCTCTCTCTCTCTCTCTCTCTCTCTCTCTCTCTTCATCTCTCCCTCCCTTCCTGCATTCCTTTATCAATAACACCATTTTTAGCTCCGACCTCTGACTTCTCCACAATTCCCTCTCTCCTTCCTCTATTGACCCTTCCTACCCCTCTCTCTCTCTCTCTCTCTCTCTCTCTCTCTCTCTCTCTCTCTCTCTCTCAACAATTTTTACCCATAATCACCTTTGAAAACTCTTATTTTTTGCAGTACAGTGTCTAAGATCCACCAGAAGCTTATTTAGAGTTGCGGTTCCATTATTTTCATTATTTCTTCATTTTATTTCGTGTAAGTCATTTTTAACGGCAGAGAGAGAAGATTAACACTCCTCACCTCCCGACACCTTCATTTTTCCCCTTATCCCTTCGTTCCCTCCCCTATTTTCAGCTTTATATTCACCCCTTTCTCCCTTTCTCCCCTATTCATTTCCTTTTCTCTTCATTCTCCTCCCTTCCACCCTCTTCTCCCTCTCCCTCTCTCTCTCTCTCTCTCTCTCTCTCTCTCTCTCTCCCTACCAAGCTTCACTCCGTTAAAAAAAACCAACAGTGCTTTAATAAACTTTTTTTGTTCTGTTGCAATACACACTGTGGTGGGTGCCTTGTTCCCTCTTCCCTCCCCTCCCTTCCCTCTCCTCCCCTCTCCTCTCTTCTCCCTCCCTTTCATTCCCTCACCTCCCTGACTCAATCTCTTCCTCCCTCTCACCCTCCATCAATCTCTCTCTCTCTCTCTCTCTCTCTCTCTCTCTCTCTCTCTCTCTCTCTACAAAACACACACACACACACACACACACACACACACACACACACACACACACACACACACACACACAGAAACGATGATTCTATTATTATATAAAAAGAAACGAGAAAAAATAAGGAAAAGATCAAGAAAAATTAAACAATTGACAGAGAGAGAGAGAGAGAGAGAGAGAGAGAGAGAGAGAGAGAGAGAGAGAGAGAGAGAGAGAGGGGGGGTGGTCCTAAAGCAAAAGTACAACAGTCGTAGTTACTTTCCTTTTTTTAATTCTTTCGTTTATACACACGAGCAGGAAAAATGAAAAAAAAAGAAAAAAACAGCTACATGGAGACTGAGGCTGTAAAAAAAATGGTAATGTTGAAAGAGAGAGAGAGAGAGAGAGAGAGAGAGAGAGAGAGAGAGAGAGAGAGAATATTAAAGCGTCATAAAACTGAAATCACGTAAAGTATAAACCATATTTGTCCTGTCTCTCTTTCTCTCTCTCTCTCTCTCTCTCTCTCTCTCTCTCTCTCTCTAATGACAGGAGGAAAAGCCACAACTAAAACTAAAAGAAACCCCCAAAAATTTACTGCCATTCTTAAAAGACAAAGAAAAAAAACAGTAGCATTTAAAAGAGAGAAAAAAAGAGGAAAACACCATAACCCTTTAAAATTCTACGCTATAACTCTTAAAACAATTATACTGGAAAAGAAAAAAAAACATTAATGGATCAATAAAAGGAATTAGAAACAGATGAGAGAGAGAGAGAAAAAAAAAATCTAGCCATACTTTGAGAAATTGCATCGATTCTCTTGTTATTGTTGTTGTTGTTGTTGTTGTTGTTGTTGTTGTTGTTGTTGTTGTTTGTTTTCTACTTTTTTTTACTCATTTATATAATTATTTCTTTTTTTTTTTTTTTGTTAATGCACGTAAAATATGTTGATAGTATTGTTGTTGTTGTTGTTGTTGTTGTTGTTGTTGTTGTTGCTGTCATTGTTGTTGTTGTTGCTATGAAAGTTAGCGTCACGTTATTCTCGTTGTTAGCTTCCTGTCACTCCTGTTGTTGCTGCTGTGGTTGTTGTTGTGGTTGTTGTTGTTGTTGTCATTGTTGTTACTGTCAACATGAAGACCTCAATCCAGAGTTGTTGTTGTTATTGTTGTTGTTGTTGTTGTGTGTGTGTGTGTGTGTGTGTGTGTGTGTGTGTGTGTGTGTGTGTGTGTGTGTGTGTGTGTGTGTGTGTGTGTGTGTGTGTGTGTGTGTGTGTGTGTGTATGTAGTTTTTGGTGTAGTGTATACTGTTATTAAAACCCATCATCCTTGCCACTGCTAAAAGCCTCTATGTTCCTATCCCCCCCCCTCTCTCTCTCTCTCTCTCTCTCTCTCTCTCTCTCTCTCTCTCTCTCTCTCTCTGTTCCCAATCATCTCTTACCCTCCTTCACGCCACCCTTTCTCCTATCACCCATACACTATCCCCCCCATTCCCCATTCCCCAGACACTAGCTATTACCCCTTTATTCTCCTTACACGCCTCACCTTCCTTCCTTCCTTCCTTCCTTCCTTCCTGCCTTCCTCCCTCCACCCACTCACTCCACATCGTTTACGAGAGCCATAGCAATAAAAAACAATGGCTCACTTTTCACAATAATACTAGGAACTGAATCTACTCCAAAAAGAGGAAAAAGAGAATCGAGGAAAGGAGAGAGAGAGAGAGAGAGAGAGAGAGAGAGAGAGAGAGAGAGAGAGAGAGAGAGAGAGAGAAGAGGAGGATGTTATTGGACGTGAGGATGTAATGGAGATAAAGTTAGCAGTGGTGTGTGTGTGTGTGTGTGTGTGTGTGTGTGTGTGTGTGTGTGTGTGTGTGTGTGTGTGTGTGTGTGTGTGTGTGTGTGTGTGTGCTATAATTACACACACACACCTAACCTAACCTAACTTAACCACACACACACACACACACACACACACACCAATGACAATAGCACACTCGGGACACGCCTATGCAAAACCTATTTATAATTACGGACCGGTATTTTTTCACCGGTAACTGAAACAGGATAACCAGCGTAGACGAGGCCCCAGTTCAGCCCTGCCAGCAAGACAAGACCAGGGACTCTCAAAGCTCTAAAACTCAACGCAATGTAAAGAAGATTCCCATTATAACACAAATATACCAATTAATTAGAGTTAACATTCATTCCTTGTAGATAATCAGAATAATGTAGCTTGTGTATGAGTTAATCCTTTCAGTACCATGCCGGGTTTTCTCATTCATTCTGGTTACTATTTGGCGATTGAAATAGTAAGAACTCTGGCCACTAATGTTTTGACCTCCATAGACCTTCGTAATGCAAATAAAATCGTGTAATCATACTCAAAAATCATGGTAAAATTGACTCTCGGTACTAAAGGAATTAAGAGAAGGTGCTAAGTGTAAACAACTGGTGAGATAAGAGCGAATGTATAAACGGAAAGCCCCACTATCAGAAACTATAATGCCCCTTCCGTTGTAACTTTAATCTCCAGCGAGGCATAACATAAATAGCCTTATTGTCACAACGTACCGACAAAATAAGACATTCAAAACCACGGCATTGTTCTCGTTATATCTTACACCGCATCATATTTACAAGTGAAGGAAGAATCTTTTTAACCACAAATCTCCAGTGAAGCATAACGAAACTGGCCTTACTGACACAACACACTGAGAAATCACCTATTCAAAACTACGCCATCATTCTCACTATACGCTACACCACATGATATTTCCAAGTGAAGGATGAGTTTTTCTTAATCATAAATCACCTAGTTATGCACTGTAGCGAGACCTCTTTCACAACGCCCTTGGAAACACCACATTAAAAACCACAGCATTGTTTTCATTATACCCAAAATCATAGGATATTTTTACAAGTCAAGGATGAATCTTCTTAATCATAAATCACAGCCATGTATAGTAGC
>NC_059268.1:16829183-16834183 GCF_017591435.1 Portunus trituberculatus | reverse complement strand
ACCACTTCGACACTTGATAAGTATCACTTTCCCTCGTCCCGTGTTTTCCACATTGCTTCCATATAGGATTAGGATTATTGTTATGTATTAAGTTGGGTTCTTTATTGTTGTATTCATCGGCTCCCCGGTGCCACTCCCCGATGCCAATCTTACCCGTTTAACCGGTGAACGTAACTAGGCGAAATGAAGACCAACCATGGTATCGTCGCCCTGACAGTAAATGACACTAAACTGAAGTGAGAGAAGGAACAAACGGCATACCACTCCGAGCGACCTTACAATGGCTCATTCAGGTAGTGTCACAACCACAACCACTAGTAAGTTATGTTTCTAAGTACTACTATAATCTCTTCAGTACCAAAACACGTTTTCTTATTAATTCTGGTTGCTATTTGGCGATCTTATACACCTTCAGAAACACATGTTGGGATTAGAATAGTAAAGACTGGCCATTTATCTTATGGCCTTCATAAACCCTTCCTAATGCAAACAAAATCGTCTTATACCCCCAAAAAATCCAGTTAAAAATGCGTTTCAGTATTAGGGTTAAAGTCATCACCATTTAAAAAGTAGTAGTAGTAGTAGTAGCAGCAGTCGTGAAGGCAGCAAGTACAGCATCTACAGCAGCACCACAGCAGCAACAAGTTCACAATATAGAAAACAAATAATGACTAAAACCATTTTCCTATCACAAGTAAAAGAATAAAAGTTGTATACGAAACCATTTTCTCTCTCTCTCTCTCTCTCTCTCTCTCTCTCTCTCTCTCTCTCTCTCTCTCTCTCTCTCTCTCTCTCTCTCTCTCTCTCTCTCGTGTGTGTGTGTGTGCCATTCTTCCTTTTATATTTCGTACTGCCTTTTCCATTTCCTCTCTTTTCACTTCTTTCATATTCCATCATTCTTTTTATTTTAACCTCCACTTTATTTGTTATTGTACATTTCTTTCTCCTCCTTTTATTTCCTTTCCCTTAACCCATTCTTCCTCTTCTTCACTCCTCCTCCTCTTCAGCTTCCTTCCTGATTTCATTCCCTTCTTCCTCTTCCCCTCACTTTAAGAGCGAATATTTTCTCTCTCTCTCTCTCTCTCTCTCTCTCTCTCTTACTAATAGGAAAATATAATTACTCGCAGCTAGGCATTCACAAGTAACTATATCAATTGTTATCTGTAATCCATCTCTCTCTCTCTCTCTCTCTCTCTCTCTCTCTCTCTCTCGCTTCCCTCAAAAAAAATCATACACAAGCTTCCTGTTTCTCTTCCTCTTCCCTCTTGTTTTCCTTCTCCTCCTCCTCCTCCTCCTCCTCCTCCTCCTCCTCCTCCTCCTCCCTGGTCGTATGAACTCATGAAAATGGTAAAATATCTTGCGTGAGGCAATTGAATGGAAAATTGTGCGTGAGGAAATTCTTCAAGCGAGCGATCGTCCAGGACAAATATTTTCCTGTTGCAATAACCCACTTTTGGTGCCGGCTGCTTTCCTTCCTTCCTTCCTTCCTTCCTTCGTTCCTTTCCATTTCTCCGTTATTCCGTCTTAATGTCTCCTTCCTCCATTTCCTTACAAACTCTCTCTCTCTCTCTCTCTCTCTCTCTCTCTCTCTCTGACAAAAAGCGGGCCTAGCGTCAGTTATTGCATGGATTATTAGAGTCGCCATCACGTACATCGTTCACAGGAGGCGGCACAGAGGCGACAGGGAACGCCACACAGCTATCTATCCACGTACACTATACCTCCAATTCTATTCCTGTTCTCTCTCTCTCTCTCTCTCTCTCTCTCTCTCTCTTTTTTTTTTTTTTGTTTACGAAAGAAAACAAATACTATCCACTGCCAACTTAGCTGTGTGTTGGTGTTTCTCTCTCTCTCTCTCTCTCTCTCTCTCTCTCTCTCTCTCTCTCTCTCTCTCTCTCTCTCACATTGACACCCTGCCAGCTCTACTATCATTTTTCTTTTTTTTTTTTTTTTGTCGCCAGTGTCAAATCAGTGTTTTGTATTTTTTTTCGTCTCGTCTGTGTCTGTCTGTCTGTTTGTTTGTCTGTCTGTCTGTCTGTGTGTTTATCCATCTGCTTCCTTGTCCCATCTTGTTTCCTTGGCAACTCTTCGTTTTCTTCCTCAGTCAACGCTCCTCTCGCAGTAAGTGGACTGAGTTTTTATTATAACAGGTGTAGCAGCATTCAAATGTTTTCTTTGGTAAAGCATTAACCTCCTCTTGTTTTTCTAGACTCTCTCTCTCTCTCTCTCTCTCTCTCTCTCTCTCTCTCTCTCTCTCTCTCTCTCTCTCGAGCGTAATAATCAGATTTTTACAAATCACTTCTAATCAATAGTCTCATCCAACATTAACCCCTTCAGTACTGGGAGGCATTTTTATATTGAGTTTTGGGTGTGATTAGACGATTCTATTGACTTTAGGAAGGGTCTATATAGGTTAGAAGAATAATGGCCACAGTCTTCACTATTCTAATACTTACATGAGTTTCTGTAGCTGTATAAAATCACCAAATAGTAACCAGAGGGAATATGAAAGTGTGTTCTCTCTTACTTCACTCCATCATTATTGTTACTGCCTTCGACTCCACCACCACCAGCACCGTCACTTAATTAACACCGTCCACTTAACTCCCTTCTGTATCAGCCTGGTGTTACTCTCTGGCACCATAAGTAAAAAGTCTTCCTTCTCACTAATACAACTTTCCTTCCAACAGCGCCAACTATCACAGCAACCCATTATTGGTGTTGCTAGATATTCACCACCACCAAGAATCACCAACACCACCACTCAACGATATCCCTTGCACGAAACACTCCTTCCTTTCCCGTCACTGCAACAACTCCCCTGTCTGCCCTCCCCTCGCTCCCTTCAGATTAAATTGACGGATCTGTTGCACCCCCTTTCCCTCCCGCCACGCCTTGAAGCACGCCACTGGTCACCTTGATGGATGAGCCTCGCCACGTGTACCGTTATCCACAAACGTCTCTACAGGATTATATGACACGTTGAGAGACATGGGTTTCCGCAACGGGGTATTACGTGCAGCCAGCCTCTCCCTTCCTATCCCCCCAACCCTTCCACTTTCATCCCCATTCGCAGCCGCCACCCAAGATGCGACACAATGATGGTTATTCACGGAAGGTAGAGAGTGTGACGTGACGGGTTACGGAGCTCTGTGACAGGGAGTAATTTGCCGCCAAGACTTCTGAAATCGCAAAGACATGAGTAAAAAACTATGCCAGCTTGTGATTTACTGTTCCCGGGGAGTAAAGATTGCGGAGAGTAGCAGTGGTAGTAGTGGTAGTGGTTGTATTAGCAGTAGTAGAGATAGTGATAGTAGTAGTAGTAGTAGTAGTAGTAATAGCAGCAGCGGCAGCAATAGTAGTAGTAGTAATATAATAATTTTTCGATGGCTCTTTTCAATATTTCACTTACGGCTCCAGACACACCACCCGGAATAGGAAGTGACGCCTACACCAGCAGTCACGGTCTCGACTCTTAGCGACTCTGCAAGCCAGTCGTTGATCTTGTCCGTGCTCTCCCTCACCTCTCCCTTCGTGCATCAGTAACACGAGGGTAACGGCGTGCTGCTTGCTAAACACACTCCCCTCTATAGTCACACACCATAGTACGTAATTCACACAACCATGCATGCTCGTACGCAACCACGCACAGGTCGATTCTCTCTCTCTCTCTCTCCTCTCTCTCTCTCTCTCTCTCTCTCTCTCTCTCTCTCTCTCTCTCTCTCTCTCTCTCTTGCTTGCTCGCTCGCTCGCTCGCTCTCACTAGGTGACATGAAAATGAATACCCACATTTATATTCATTTTATGGAGGTATTTTGTCAGCGAGTGTGCGCTTCCTTCCTTACTGATCACGCCAATATAATTATCCAGCAGAGAATGAACGTGTTCCATTACCCAGAACCGCACTGCCGTCTGACGCGACTCCCAGATCCATCCATGTAATGACGACAAAGCATCCTCGTAACTAATTCAATTTTCCAAGCATTAAACCTGAGCAACATTCATTATTTTATGTCTTTTATCACTGTGTTTCTTCCTCGCAGTCTCTTGCTCGCTAGTTTAAAATATTTTCCTATGTACAAACTTTCCATATACCGCCTTCGTCAATAACACTCAGCTGTCACCTTCATCTACAGCCTGACACTTACTCCCCCTCTACTGAAAACATCAAAAGCAAACTTCATATTTCAGTTCTTGCAAAATTACCTGCCGTGAAGCTAAGAGTTCTGAAATCATTACTTTTTTCTCTCTACATATGTTACATTTGGGTGTCTGGGAACCTTGGCCGCCCGTGCATGAAGGACAACTCGTATTTTGCAGGGAACTCCACTCGCAAAACACTTTCAGACAGGGTGGAGACACAGGATATTAGTCTCATCAATTTCCCAACAAGATTTTTAACAGCCTGACATAAAATTGCATCAGTTCATATTTTCCCGGGCTATCTTCATGGTTACTGCTCCTTGCAAACTACTTACCGCTCGTCTCATCACTGAACCACCGCTACGTAGGATTAACCACTTGTTTTCTCTATTTTCGTCCATGTTAGTAGGAAAAAGAGCTTGAATTGTACCTCCATCCACCTCGTCTCTCTCTCTCTCTCTCTCTCTCTCTCTCTCTCTCTCTCTCTCTCTCTCTCTCTCTCTCTCTCACTGATGACCCTTTCCGCAGCCTGACTATTATTTTTTCTGCTTTTCATTGCTTTAGTCTCACGGAAAGAGCATTATGGATTACTGTGACGAGAGAGAGAGAGAGAGAGAGAGAGAGAGAGAGAGAAAAATTCACACTGTATGATGATTGGCAGAAAGCAGCCAAGCGGTTGTTATTGTTGTTATTATTAGTTGTTGTTGTTGTTATTGATGATGATCTTGTTACTGATGAAATATAGATGAGATTATGGTGTTAATGGTGATGGTGGTGGTGGTGATGATAGTGGTGGTGGTGGTGGTGTATGATTGCAATAATGGTAGTTTGTGGGAATGGTAGTGCTAATGGTGATG
>NC_059268.1:16809183-16821683 GCF_017591435.1 Portunus trituberculatus | reverse complement strand
GAAGCTCAATTAAAGCACCTCGCCTCATCACGCTCTTATTTAACTTCTTCAATACTGGGACATTTTTTACCGTGAGATTTGTGTACGATTAGACAATTTTATATACATTAGGAAGGGTCTATGGAGATCAGAAAATTAATGGCCATAGTCTTCACTATTTAAAGCCCCACGTAAGTTTCTGAAGTTGAATAAAAATCACTACATAGTAACCAGAATGAATATGGAAACGCGTCATGGTACTGAAGGGGTTAAACCTGCGTTTTCCAACCTGGGCGTCCTGAAATCAATTACAGTGTGTGCTGGGAAGTGATGCACACACTTCACTTTCTTTCATCCTTCTAATAACAAGATATTAGTTAGGGGTGTTTGACTGCTTAGAGCTAACAACACGGGGTGCTATGGTCAGAAAAGGTTGGGAAACGCTGGGTTAAACGAAACTCGTGCCAGGTCTGATTCAGTTCCTTCACTGCTATTTGACACAACTTTCCCACCAACCACTCAAGACCTATCTCCTTGTTTTATAGTCACCTACGTACATTGTATTGTCTAAAAATTGGAAAATCTATTCTTTTATCACTTTATCACTGGATGTTATTGCCACTCTCACCGCTCCTACTAACTCTGCTCATTACAAATAAATCACAGTATAATTTTCACACATGTCAGAGTATCAAATATTACCGTTATGAATACACTTCCATTGCATTAATGTAGGCGGACGGTAATGATATTACTAGATAGCAGTAATAATATTAGCAGCTAGCAGTGCAGTGGTGGTGGTGGGAGTGGGTGTGATAACAGCAACACCCAAAAGAAGAAGAAGAAAAGAAGATGATGATGATGATGATGATGATGATGTACAACAACAACAACAACAACAACAAGATGATGATGATGATGATGATGATGATGAAGAAGAAGAAGAAGAAGAAGAAGAAGAAGAAGAAGAAGAAGAAGAAGAAGAAGAAGAAGAAGAAGAAGAAGAAGAAGAAGAAGAAGAAGAAGAAGAAGAAGAAGAAGAGGAGAGGAGATCAGGTGTGTCAGAATCATAATGGAGGCCCCTTAAATAATAAGACATGACACATCACCTCAAAACAAACACTCTGCTGAAGAAATGATGTAATAAAACTTTCCCAGCACCAAGTAACACAATACACTGCACGGAATTATTTCTCGCCTGATCTAACACCACCACCACCACCACCACCACCACCACCACCATTTCTTATTCCATTCTCGCTTCACACAAACTTTTTTTTTCTTCAAGTGATAAGCAAAATTACAAATAGCGTCTTTCACTGCCTTTGTGGACGTGACCTGTGTGTTCCCTGTGTTACATAATGCTTACGTGGAAGGTAAAGCAAGAAAAATATAAAACAAACCGTAGCCAGTTCCGAGATGTGAAGTGACGCAATGACAAAATATTTCCTAGAGTCTACGCAACAAAAACCGGTTCTCCTCTCTCTCTCTCTCTCTCTCTCTCTCTCTCTCTCTCTCTCTCTCTCTGTCTTCAGCGACACTTAGCTTACTTCCCTTCTTTCCAGGAGGTTCAGTTTCCCGGGTAACTTTGAGGAACAAAAGCCTCAAACACCACTTGGCCGGCAGTTGCGGACTAGTTCTTGCGGACTTACCACGTACAGATTTTCCCATTTTGGTCAGAATACAGGCCAAGCTGGCTTTGTCTGGTGACCGCACCAGGCAAGCCATCCAACGACCTTTCTACAAATAGGGGCAAACGATGCTGGAGAAAAACTATCCTTTTGAAGTCAACTATTGGCAGCACCTCCCCACCAGGAAGAACACCCCCTGATATACACCATGACCAAGCATCTTATTTCAAGACCCCTAAGCAATATTAACCAGCGGAAGAAAACCTACAGCCACTACAATGTTTACACCACGCCTTTGACCCAAGCTTTTCCTTCTGCCGTCAGTGGCGTTCTTAAGAGATCATATTCTAAACTTACACAACTTAGTAGGTTCGAGAAGCCATACTAGTCAAGATTTAATAGCTTTGTTCCTTGAGTTCTCCAGCAGTATGCAGCCCGCAACTCTGCACTTACGCGGTTGCCTACGAGTACTCCCTGGCGAGAAAAGAAGCAATGAAACAACACAGTAATAATTGATGTGTTGCGCACCACCTTCACTGACCAGCCAGACTAAGAGGTCCCCCCGTCGGCCAGACACGTTGCCAGCCACCACACCGCCACGACGCTCAGGAATGTTCTTGGCCACCTTCACTCTAATAGTTTTGATAATTATGGAAAACTTTTGATCCCGTAATTAGGCAGAAGACTTTTCCCTAAGTTGGCACTAATTAAAAAGTTCTCCTTTTATAATGTACACACTGAATTAATTCCATCCAGTCTTGGCTATTGGAAATGGAAAACTGCTCGTTCATTCAGCTGCCCCTCTGTACATTATTGACTGGCGCGCTGCCCATCCCTGCCATCGCTCACAGACAACCAGGGTTAATGTAGGACAGCCTTTTATGGGATTCATCTGCCTCGACGGAAACTGAATAATTTCCGGAATAATATATCTTGCATTATAGAGCGTCCGCCATTGTTCGGATGCAATCTCTGTTACGGTACAGCGGACAGAGGCAGGAGGGGGAGAGGGATTCACTGAACTCAGGTCAAATAATAACAGACGATATTATTAGATAGAGCCACCGATAACGCAAACACACACAAAGCGCCATGAATTGATAACTTTCTACAAGAAAAACTGAACAAATACAGAGGGGAGAGAGAGAGAGAGAGAGAGAGAGAGAGAGAGAGAGAGAGAGTGTGTGTGTGTGTGTGTGTGTGTGTGTGTGTGTGTGTGTGTGTGTGTGTGTGTGTGTGTGTGTGTGTGTGTGTGTGTGTGTGTGTGTGTGGGTTGACATCTTGCACAAATTTCTTTCAGGTAACAGGTAATCAAGAAACAAGACACAGCTGGGATTCACATTCTCAGATTTCTCCTTCCACCCCATGAATTACCTACCTACGGACTTGGCTTCTAGTAGAGTCGATAAACACAATGGGCTGACTATCTTGTGTGGGAATATAATGAAGAGGACAGTCGGAAGGCGAGAGGAGGAGCCGAGATGACTTCTACAAACACTCCTCTCCCCTCATCTCCTCTCTCTCCGTTCCTCTTGGCCAGACCACTGCGGATAAAAGCCCTGACTTCCGAGCACCATGTAAAATGCAAAAACCAGCTTACCACATTTTTTTCTTTCCTGGCTTTTTGTTCGTACCCACTTATTGATCAGCCGTGCAGCAGAGGGAGCGGTCGGGTCAGCTGCCAAAGGACGTGGTCGAACTTACTGCCACGGATCAGTATCAGGGACGCCGGCACTACAGTATCGTCACCATCACCACCACCACCACCACCACCACCACCACCATGCTAAAGATATGTAAACCAGCGTATTTCAGCTCATTAACTTGAATTAGCGAGCAGCTCAACATTTTTACCATGTATTATATAAAAAGGCAACAAAACTATATAAGATTTTTATATCTATCAGGCATGAGGCCACTTATCCGTCACTATATGTCTATGTTCTTCGCATTTAACGATGAGGCAAATTTCTGTGGTGTGGACTGGCCATTCCCATACATCAGTCAGTAGTAACAGGACTCTAAGCACTTAAAATTACTTTCATAAAATTTTCCTGCATCTTATTTACATTCGTGACAAATTGTGCGGCGGTGCAAGGAAAAGTCCTCGTATTACCATTTTTTCGTTAAAATGTAAAATAGAGAAATTGGTGAATGCATAAACGAGGAGACTTTGATGCGTTTGTCCGGCAGCTTATACAAGAGGCTGCTAATGCCAAGCTGCCTCCGCCAGGCCAGCCAAGTTAAGCTCATAAGACCGGAAATTAATCCGAGAACCCGAATATATTACCTCAACGAAAACCTGCCATTCAAACACTTAATGAGAATAAAATTTACAACCAAAAATAATATGCTACATCATCAGCAAGCAGAGGGAGACGAGGAAAATACTGCTTTGTTACTGACACTTTTTTTTCCATCTCTTCAAGCTTAACCACTTCAGTACTGGGACGCATTTTTACCACGAGTTTTGGGTATGATTAGACGATTTTATTCATATTGGGAAAGGGTCTATGGTGGTCAGAAGAATAATGGCCAGAGTCTTCACTACATTAATCCCCAGATCAGTTTCTGAAGCTGTATAAAATCGCCAAATAGTAAGCAGAATGAATATGAAAAAGCGTCATAGCACTGAAGGGGTTAACAAAATTATCCGATTGAAGTCTGGAGTATAATTTCCAAAGATATCACTGACGCCAAGAGGAGTGACTGAGTACTTGCTGTCTTGTACTGCCTCTCCCTCCACTTCTGCTGTAAAATCTAGTGACAAAATACAATTAAAAAGAGTCATATTAATTATCAGTATTTAAAGAGTTGAGGTGCTTCGATTGTTGTAAATATTAGATAATTAAGATAATGAGTAGGCGTCCCATGGTGATGTTACTCGAATCCATTCCAGACTCATCATAATCCAATCTCAAATACCTTCTCATTAAGGCAATCCCCATTCACGTGGCATGATCCGCGGTGTGTTTGAGAGCAAGGGTCGTAGGTAGAGGCAGGGAGGAGGTCGTGAGAGGAGGCGGCGGTAGTCCGGATGAGGGAGGGGGAGTTATGGAACCAAACATTTATACCAAAGGTTGGTTTCTTTGATGTTTCCTACACTCGCTAGAGAACCTGTATGATTTCTCCGCCAACCTCACCTTCATCCCTCGAAGCCTTTACGCATCTGGGACCAGGTGGCGCAGCAAACATTATGTAGGTGTATTTGTAGAGAGAAAGATGACGTCATACCAGAATTTTCTTCGTACGCCATGACCCACGTAGCTGATCAAACGACTTAACCCCAACCAGTACCATGACGCATTTCCATATTCATTCTGCTTACTATTTGTTGACTCTATACATCTTCAGAAACTTATGTGGGCATTGAAATATTGAAGACTCTGGCCATCAATCTTCTGACCTCTATAGACCCTTCCTAATGTAAACGAAATTGCATAGTCATACCCAAAACTCATGGAAAAAAAAGTGTTCCAGTACTGAAGAGTGAAGAGTGAAGTTTTTTAAAGATATGAACACACATGGAAATCAATGTTCCAGGCTTCGTCTTTACGTAGTGTGGAGCATCACGTAGACTGAACTGATTCTTGACCGTTACTTTCACGCAGCACCAATCAGGTCAAAAGTCACTATGGAGGCTGCGTGGGTAGCTACACTGCACCCTGCTTACGGAAAAGGTCGCCACTTCTATACTTGTCTTGCTTCCAACTGAATGTGTTTGTCGAGTGGAACATCAGGTCACCTCTGCAGGAACTAATCGCCCTTGAACTTATCGCCTCTCTAGTTTTGTTTGTGACGAACATTAGGGGCACTTTCACTGCGATATTTGTCCCTCAGTCTGTCTGCCCCAGCACAGGTCACTGCCCCTTGGAGAGAGAGAGAGAGAGAGAGAGAGAGAGAGAGAGAGAGAGAGAGAGAGAGAGAGAGAGAGAGAGAGAGAGAGAGAGAGAGAGAGAGAGAGAGAGAGAGAGAGAGAGAGAGAGACCAAACCCGTAAAATCACCCTTAAAAACCAGCATATTTTCTATCGGAGTCTTTTTTAATACAGTGGAGATACAGCGCAGAGCCGTTTTACAATATGGTCCAATGGGTACCTTCCAACACACCACAGGTTATCACGCCAAGCCTACACAACTCACGAGGGGCAATGGTCTCCCCCGTGGGCTATTTCTTGGCCTCCAGGCGCTCACACCACACTGCCACAGGAAACTCAGGACTCACGCCACTATTCAGAAACACCTTCCCCTCTAACCATGACAATTTTCCAAGGCCACAGAGACAACTAGCACGGTTTTCAAGACAGTTCCTCCTTTTAATAAACTAGAAATCTTGCCAATCTATCACTAAAAGTATAGAAATACCGTTAAAAACATGAGTATCTTCGACTGAGCCTTTGGAAAACAGTGAAGGTGAGAGAGCAAAGCGTTTCAGAATACAGAACTCGTATGCGCCTTCACTCAACCACCGGACTCCAGGTTTCAAAGAGGTTTCATTCCCTTTCCAGGTCATCTTTTTCAGTATTCCAACTCGTTTTTCACTCTCTCCTGCTACTCTTCCTCTCTCTCCATGACTATTTTTAAAACCAACATCGGTTCTCAAGACTTTTCTCCTTAGGTATGGATATCTTGCTAATCAGTCATTAAAACCGTAAAAATCACACCTTAACGTCTTCAATACTGAAACACATTTTGACCTTGCGATTTGCTTACGATTAGACCATTCTATTGACATTAGGATGGATCTATGGAGGTCAGAAGATTAATGGCCACAGTCTTCACTATTTTAATCCTCCACTTGAGTTTCTGAAGCTGTATAAAATCACCACATAGTAAGTAGAATGAATATGGAAACGCGTCATGGTACTGAAGGGGTTAAAAACTAGTGCAATTTCAACCAGTCTGAAAGTAGTGGAGGTGCAGCGCAGAGGTGTTTCAGAATAGAGTTCATGGTAGGCTGGGTGGTGGCGCGAGTCATTCCTTGTTATGTCCCGTCACGTCCGGAGTTCACGCTAGCAATAGTTGTCACGGGTAGACAAAAAATATTTCCATTCAGTGTGTGTGTGTGTGTGTGTGTGTGTGTGTGTGTGTGTGTGTGTGTGTGTGTGTGTGTGTGTGTGACACGTTGTATATTGCCAGCCAAGCATTCTAAACTTCCAGAGTCATGTTTCTAATATCAGTCACGCTCACTGTTTTTTCTTTCTCAATATTGTTTCTCAAACTACCATGTAGGTGTCTGAGAATAAGCCAAAACAAACCAATCCATGCTATATACCACCTCCGCCTCCCCCACCCTCAAAAAAAAACTCAAAAGAACTAAATGAAATACCAACTAAATGAAATACCAATTTAATTAAATACCAATTAAATTAAATATCTGACACACCTTTGTGGACACAGTAATGCTATTGTTCGGACACTTAATATGCTTCAGCACGCAACACGGGCCTGCCAAGCAATATTATACAGGTTAGTGTTACCCAGCCCGTCACCATGCTAATGAACGTCAGTATGATGATCCTCCACACCGCCACCGCCGCCGTCAGGTCCTCTGCTGCCCTGCTTGCCGTCTAAAATCGCTATCTCTTCCTTTCACGTATTTCAAACCGCAGGGGAAAAATGCAGGCACGAATATGAATTAAAAAACGGAGGGATTTCAATATCAGAAAATTATTACCATTTTGTCATCACCACAGCAGCGGAAATGTGTGTGTGTGTGTGTGTGTGTGTGTGTGTGTGTGTGTGTGTGTGTGTGTGTGTGTGTGTGTGTGTGTGTGTGTGTGTGTGTGTGTGCAGCATTTACTTCTATAAATCAATAAAATCGAGAGCAAAATGAGCAAAGTGTGTTCGATGACAGCGTCCTGACAAAACAGAACCATCGCGCGTCAGTCCTGGCGGAGGGAAGTGTTGTGTCCCATAGAGCCACGACTGAGGACCGTTGTAAAGATTCGCTTAGAAAAACACTGATATATTTACAATCTCTCTCTCTCTCTCTCTCTCTCTCTCTCTCTCTCTCTCTCTCTCTCTCTCTCTCAGCTGAGTAAATAATATGTAGAAACCGTACACTCTATATCTGGATTCAGCTAAGCGGAAAATGGAAATGCAAGTAACGTGCAGATGGAAGTGATCGCTGATATAAATCATGCACGAAACAATAAGAGATTTACGTACAGTGAATTTTGACTGTAGCGCTCATCCATGTCAATCACGATAGCTATAACACAGAGCTCTTTGCATGCGCTATATTCTGGCTGTATTCCTAAACTTCTAAGCGATTTTTCATGATTGTAGGGGACAGTTCAAAAAGGATGCTAGGATTCTACATCAGTGAAAAATAAAATGCTTGAAGGACATGGCTAATCATCCTTTTTATCTCTGAATTCATCCAAGTGAAAGAACAAGGCGCCTGAGTATGCAATCTAAACCCTTCGATACTGAGATTTTTCATTAAGATTTGTGTACGATTAGACCATTTTATTGATACCAGGAAGGGTCTATGGAGGTCAGAAGATTAATGGCCAGAGTCTTCACTATTTCACTCCCCAACATGAGTTTCCGAAGCTGTATAAAAGTCACCAAATAGTAAGCAGAATGAATATGAAAACGCGTCATTGCACTGAAGGAGGTTAATGACGGTATTCTAAAACGCTTCTACTCCACACTCAAGCTACTTTCAAAAGCCTTCAGTTGATGACATGTGTTCATAAGAGTGGTTTTAAGGTTGTAAGGATAAATTAACAAGATTCTTACATTATTTACAGGAGAAACGCTCTTGAGAACAGAGAGAGAGAGAGAGAGAGGAGGAAGAGGAATTAGCGAGGTTTAAGGAGTGCAAGTCATTGTTAGCGCTGGTGAGTCCGCTACGGCTCAGAAAGACTAGTCCTGCAGGCAGCCTAACCGTTCTTCCTTTTCAGGTGACGAGGGAACACAGACAGAGGAGAAAATTCAGACAGAAAAGGAGAGAGAGAGAGAGAGAGAGAGAGAGAGAGAGAGAGAGAGAGAGAGAGAGAGAGAGAGAGAGAGAGAGAGAGAGAGAGAGAGAGACTGACTATTCATCTAAGTATACATACACAAAGACACAGTATATGAACACCACTGAATAAATAAATACATTAATCACTTCAGAGGACCTAAACAACAAGGCCACGTACGTCACCACACTCCCGTCAAAGTTATCACCAGTTTTAACATCATTTTTAGCTCCCTTCCCAGTGTTCTTTTTCAGGCGCCACTGCAACTGAAACATGAAAAATAAACCGATAATAAAACAAATAAAAATAAACCCCACACAGCATGACAATACGCTACAATATATCAAAGAGAAGTGTGAAAAGAACCCGCGGCGCCCTGACGAACCTCCTATGCAGTCCTTCACCAGACGGTGGTGTGCCTAGCCATTGACGCGGCTCTTTGATGGCACAGCTGCATCCACAGAGATCCAACCAAGGCCAAAGAAGATTGTGTGACGCCGGAACTCCCCACTATGCCCACGCAGCGAATGGCGCCCCAGGGAAGGATTATTTATGGCTCGAGATGAGGAGGTGGAAGAAAAAAGGTGAAATATACAAGTAGACTTTGAAATGTTGTAGTTCGATACTCTTGCAATACTATGATGTCTTTTTAATCCCTTCAGCACCATGACGCGTTTCCATATTCATTCTGGTTACTGTTTGATGATTTTATACAGCTTCAGAAACTTACGTGATCAAAATAGTGAAGACTCTGGCCATTAATCTTCTGACCTTTATAGACCCTTCCTAATGTCAATAAAATGGTTTAATCCTACACAAATCTCAAGGTAAAAATGTGTCCCAGTATTGAAGGGGTTAAGAGTTATTTATTGTGACTGATGGTGGTGATGGTGATGATGATGATGATGATGATGATGATGATGATGATGATGATGATGATGACGACAACAACAACAGCAAGTTTTTCATCACACATTCGTTATGATAATC
The DNA here is from genome assembly GCF_017591435.1 of Portunus trituberculatus. Lineage (NCBI taxonomy): Eukaryota > Metazoa > Arthropoda > Malacostraca > Decapoda > Portunidae > Portunus > Portunus trituberculatus. Next base: position 16,812,114 of record NC_059268.1, on the reverse strand, counting down.
AATATATGTGTGTGTGTGTGTGTGTGTGTGTGTGTGTGTGTGTGTGTGTGTGTGTGTGTGTGTGTGTGTGTGTGTGTGTGTGTGTGTGTGTGTGTGTGTGTGTGTGTGTGTGTGTGTGTGTGTGTGTGTGTGGAAGGGTCTTATTAACATCCAGGATATTGCCTGATAAAAGCTCACATCAATCAGATAATGCAATAGACAATCGGCTTCATTTAAACTCATTTCCGATTATATTTACACCACTGTGGGCAGCATCAGTCTTCTTCCCTGTGGAACGACCGCTGATAGTACCCGGGACGCAGGGAGGTGGAATATAGGAGGGAGGAGGGAGGAATCAGAGCAGACAACCCTTGGATCTGTGAGACGTGAAAACACAGCAGGAAATTACCTTTGAAATGAAACCACTATACCCAAAGCTTCGCCATGACAGGATTTCGAAGGCAGGAGTGATTGCACCAAGAAAAAAGAACGCAAGGAAGGGAGAGAGAGTGAACACACGAAAAAAGTGCAAAAGGAATGATAAAGTGAATAGAGAAGACGAAAAGAGCATGTGGAAGAGAACAGTGAACTGGAAACGACGAAGCGAGCAAGACATGAAGGAGAGAGTGAACTGGAATAGACGAGAAGAATGAGTCTCAAAGCACACATCCACTAACATTCTCATCAAAACACGCAGCCTGGCAGTTCACGCCACGCAGCATATTCGTCGTGTACGGCACGCTTGCATTATTCACAAATTTGAGAAACACATTGTGTCAATTTGGATTAAAATGCAAAAGTGTAATGTTTCAGAGCGGAATATGCGTATTATTTCTCACTTTACTTTATTACAGTATGTGCCAGCGGGCCGGCCAGCCACACACACACACACACACACACACACACACACACACACACACACACACACACACACACACACGCAAATTATGCAATGCGATGAAAGGCACACAGTAACGTAGCTCCAAATAGAAAAAAAAATGAATATACACGAATGAATAAATAAATGAATCTATAAAACCACGTATGAAAAGGAATGAGAGACAGAGCTGAGTGGGTGACAGAAATGACAAAGCAACACGCCCACCTGCCTCCCCGCGCCAAGTGACAGCAGCACACAGGGGCCAGTTAAACCCTCGCGGCGAGGCTCTGACACGATGGCAGCTCCCACACACTCACCTGCGGATGGGAAACACTGGATGTAATAACACCAATACTATTATCAACAATTGCATTAAATATCCTGCATCAAATACACAGTGAATAAATAACAGGAATAAATGAATACATACTACCCCACCCTCGTCCCACACACACACACACACACACACACACCGTAGATACACACATACATAAACAGACAGACACAGCGCACATCCATCAAGTAAACAGTACGAATAATAACACCGGAAACATCATGCAAAGGTTAGTTTAAAAATACCAGGAAGAATATCAACTCGCGGTTATGCAAACTGAAGCTGCAGTAAATCGTGAAAGCTACACGTTGAGCGGTACATATACACACACGAGTCTCCACATCAATTTCACGAACTGCTACAAGGTGCGTCAGAAATTGTGGTTTCATTCTAGACAAGCAACACGAAAGGAGAGAGATAAGCTACCGGCCCAAAAGGTTCTCTCTGGGTCCTCTCACCTGGTTGGCAACACTGAAAATTATACGTATTCTGAAACGCCTGGCTCTCTTACCACGGCTATTTTCCAAGGACAAAGAGAAGATAGGCCGTGTTTCTAAGGATGTTTCTTCGGTAGATAATGTAGGTAACATGTTCATTTCTCATTAGGACCATAAAAACACCCTTGAAAATTTGCGTCACTTAAACTGAAGCCTTTTGAGATAATGAAGGTGCCGCGCTGAAGTGTTTCCGAATGACCCAATAGTTTCACAGGGGAGAGTGTGCATAATAGGATGAGGGACAGCTGATCTCAATGTACGCCAGTCACACAAAAGCAGAATGAATTAAAGAAATACAATAACGCATACATATTTCCTCTTTCTGTTCTCATGTGACATTGTTGTGGAGCCAAAATTCAGACAGTTAATTTCGTGAAGCAAGATAAAGAGAGAGAGAGAGAGAGAGAGAGAGAGAGAGAGAGAGAGAGAGAGAGAGAGAGAGAGAGAGAGAGAGAGAGTGTGTGTGTGTGTGTGTGTGTGTGTGTGTGTGTGTGTGTGTGTGTGTGTGTGTGTGTGTGTGTGTGTGTGTGTGTTTTGTTCGCAACATACACGGTTTTATAGCATGATAGAAAAATAAAACGTGATGCAACACTGGCCGTACAATTAACAACAAAAATACGAATCTAAAAAAAATGTCACGCTTTTCAAAGGTTAATATGTTTAATTCTCAAAAATCCCATAAATATACGAGGGGAAAGAATCAAAATATTTATCATGTGGTAAAAGTGTTATGAGGACCTTTTTTTCCATTAATTTAACTTTTCCTTTCTTTTCCTCTAAAATATTCGCCGCAGAGGCTCGGCATGTGTGCGTGTGTGTGTGTGTGTGTGTGTGTGTGTGTGTGTGTGTGTGTACATGCTCTATTTTCCACCTATAACTTTGCCCTTTTACATCACAACCTCCTGCGCTGCACATTTCAATTTCCGTTGGCGTTCCCAAGTTTACACTCAATGTACACACGGGAACCAGCCAGCGCGCGGTGCATAGCTGGCTGCGATGAGGAATGTGCGCTTGTGTAGGTCAGGCGATGGGCTGATAAGGCAGACACACACACACACACACACACACACACATACATGTGACACTACACCACACACTGTCTGTCGATGCAATGATGGGTTGTGAAAGGTTCCAGCGACACTTTACTGAACGCAGATTTCAAAGTGTTTGGATTCCTTAACGTTTACACTCATGTGGTTTGTGGTTCATTGCGTGTTTAGAGTATAAAACCCAGACATACT
>NC_059268.1:16791683-16804183 GCF_017591435.1 Portunus trituberculatus | reverse complement strand
AAGCTTCAGGTATTGTGTCTTTTTTTTCTATTCCCGCCATTCTTTACCAAGCACCACAGACCTTATATATACCACTAATATTGACATTCTTTTTTCCTTTTCCTAAACAAATATGTGACCACGATGTATGTTAAGGTGTACTCTGTATCTCGACCACTGAAATATATCTGTCGCTGTATTTTCCTTCTCTCAGTATTTCGCAGTCTTCTAACTTTCACAAATTTCTGCTGTTACTTTTCCTTTTACGGTTTCCATTGTGCAATATAAAAGCATCCTCACATTCTGTATTCACGAGGATAAACGTTACCCTCAAGTGACCCAAGATCGTGTGGTAAGCTCGCGTGTCGATACCTCAAAACATTCGCCGAGAAAGAAAAGAAAAAGTAATGAATATAGAAAAAAAAGCGCATGAGTGAATAGAAAATCGCGTGTCAATTCACCAAAATATTCACCACCAGGAAAGTTTCAAAGCAAAAAAAGAGAAGGAGAAAAGAAAAAATAATAATCAATACCGTTACATATTCATACGCCGGAATGGAAATATTAAACCATTTCACACACACACACACACACACACACACACACACACACACACACACTAAGATAACTGGAAACTCGCAGGGAGGGAGTTACATCCGGGGTGGTAAGTGATTAGAGACATTGAGGAATCGTGGGCGGCGAAGCGTCATTCTCCTATTGTCAAACTTGCAATGGGAGAGATACCGAGCTTGAGCCTCAACCCTGAAGCGCGGGTGAGTCATTCGAGCATCTCTTGAACCAACACATACATACACACATACACACACACACACACACACACACACACACACACACACACCAAAGGATATTCGCCTCGTTTCAGGTATTCTTAGCATTAATCCCTTCCATACCATTCTACTTACTGTTTGGTGATTTTATATAGCTTCAGAAACTTATGTGGGGGAATAAAAATAGTGAAGACTGTAGCCATTAATCTTCTAACCTCCATAAACCCTTCCTAATGTCAATAAAATGTTCTAATCGTACACAAATCTCAAGGTAAAGGTGTCTCAGTATTGAAGGGGTTAAATTCCCTGGTCTTCTGAAAGTGTAGTATTTGTCATTGTAAGGATACATTCAGAGGACAGAAGACTGACCACCAGCGCTCCATAAGTTGTAGTGATGACGGACGGTGAGGGAAGGTGTAATACTCCACTACCTTTAATGAGAGAGCTCCATAATTACTCGAGGAAATATTCACCTAGTTCTGCTGGGTAAACGTCCCACCGATTGAGCTTAGCAGTGTCGAGTAAACAAAAATACAGCTGCTGTTAATTAACTCACTGCGATGCGTAACAATTAACAGCACCAAAAGTAACGTGTGTGTTTTTAAGAATGTATAAGAAAGAAGGGAGCAGGAGAGAATATATTTTGTAATTTCTACAGAGTTTATAGACTCAATGTAGATGTAGAACAAGTAACAATACCTCACAGTGACCAAATATTCAAGAAAGGTGTACCAATAACAGCCAATGGGTTAAGTCGCCATATTTAGAAGTGCAGTGGCAGGAAAGAATATATTTTGCAATTTCTACAGAGTTTATAGATTCAGTGTAGCTGTAGAACAAGTAACAATACCTCACAGTGATAAAATATTCAAGAAAGGTGTACCATATAGCAGCCAAGGGATTGAGTCGCCATCTTTGGAAGTACAGTAGTATCAATGAAAACAGAAAAGAATGAATAAAAACGAATACTAAAGAGAAAACTGTGAAGAATCATAGAATACAATTTTTGTTTTTTGCCACGTCAAGGAAGGAAGGAAAAGACATATGCAACCCGAGCAAGTTTTAATAAAAGGAATAAAAACATGAAAACGACAGCTAAAGCCTTTTAACTAACTACGCCCCGAGCAGGCAAAAAACTTGGCTCTAACAAAAACATGAATGACTTGCAAAGGCGGAGTTAGTAGCAATGGGAATAAAAAGATGATAACAGGCGGGAACAAAACACAACGGCCAGCTAATTAACGAGACCCAGAATAGGCAAGAACACGCGGGCAACGATCTAAGACACCGACGAGAAGGTTTACCAAAAGTTCAGTAGCACGCCGGACGCTACCCATTAAATAAAACGTCTGTGGATAGAGCGGTGAGCGTGGGATCAGGCAGACGTCCACGCGTAGACCCAAATCCCACCACGTACCGCCTAGACCTAGATACTTTGCCATTTGTCGAGTGGTTTAAAGTTACCTACATGTCACCATGATACCCAAGTTCTAGGTGGCTACACTGATGATGCGCTTGGGTGGTGATATGGCCCCTAATGTGAGTACCATTATAAATAAAATTGCCTGCCTAAACTAATGGGTGGAAGTTTAACAGTGCATCCATTGGTCTTCAAGTTACCTACAGGCGCTATAGAACATAGAAAAAAAATTCCTGGAGGAGAGTGTTAAATGAATCAAATTTGCAGAAAGGAAAGAATATTGTGTCCTTGAAAAATAGAGAGAACGTAATGAGGAAAGTGTGAAGTTGACAGTCATAAACGAAAAGTGAAGTGTGTAGCTAATAGAATTTCTTTTTTCGTGTTATGTTGCCCTTGGCCACCTTTCCTCTCTTACATAAAGAAAAATAAAAAACTGCAGCAATACATTAGTAGTAGAAATAGTAGTAGTAGTAGTAGTAGTAGTAGTAGTAGTAGTAGTAGTAGTAGTAGTAGTAGTAGTATATGCTTATCAACAAAAACAAAAGCAATAGTTGTCATAAAATTTGAGAAAGAGGAGGAGGAGGAGGAGGAGGAGGAGGAGGAGGAGGAGTAGCACCAGGGACAGTAGCAGGAGAGCCGTTTTGGCGGTAGGAAGGCTTAGGATCGAGTGGAACAAAAGTATAATGTTGACTACAATTTCGGTGGGCAGCAGCAGCAGCAGCAGAAGCCGCCATGGGGACGCCGGGCGAGTGGCGTACACGAACACCCACGCCGAAGCCAAACAAATCAAACCTGACGCATAGCTCACCAGGGGGCGGGAAGGGGAGGAAAAAAAGTTCAATAACGCGGAGTACTGCGTGCTGGTGGTGGTGGTGGTGGTGGCTTCAACTGACGAGGTAGTGGTGGTGGTAGTGGCAGAACCTACATACATTAAGGAATTCACTTGTACTGTCGTCTTTTTTAGGTACATCTGAACACTGTATAAGCATTTTTCTATTTATTTTTATATTTTCTTTTACTTTCTACTTGTTGTGAGATTTCTTGATAATTTTCGCCTAGTGTCATCTTTTACCACAAGGTTGGTTAGATCAGGCAGTGTTGGTAGGACGTACTGAAGATCAGCCAGTTTAATGTGCATGATTTTAAGCAGTGTGTATTTTTAACTCAGTCTCTCGCTGAGAATACAAAGTAACAGCAAGCCTATGTGATGGTGAGGAGCATTAACCCTTGGAGTACCATGAACGTGTCTATATTCATTCTAGTTACTATTTGGTGACTTTATACAGCTTCAGAAACTAATGCGGGGTATTAAAGTAGTGAAGACTATGGCCATTAATCTTCTGACCTCCATAGACTCTTCATAATGTCAATAAAATGGTCTAATCATATATAAATCTCGATGTAAAAATGTGCCCCAGTACTGAAGGGGTTAAGAGAGAAGAAAATTTACTGATACCTTTGTTTGATTATACAGAAACTTGCAATTCATTAGGTATACAAGATACGATGCATATATACACAGTTGCCGCCTCACACCCAACCATGCCAAACTATACCCAACTCACACTAACACCACACCACACCACACACCACAGCAAACCATATCCAACCCAGAATACTACGCCACTATACCGCCATACAAACTACACCACATAACACCACAGCAAACCACGCCAAGGAAAACTACATCAACACCAAACAATACGGTAGATGACAACCACATACCACCACACCACAACACACCAGTCCACCACAACACACCACTCTGCGTCGGCGTGAAGGTTACTTAGAAGACACACAAAAAGACAAATTGAACACGAAGTTGTGGTTTTTCTTTGTGGTTGGAAAAAAAGGCACAACCAAAACATGCCACGCCTCTCCGCGCCTTCACTAGTCGATGGATCATGTTGCAGCTGCCCCCTATCCTCCCCCCAGCACACATACCCCACCCGCATCGCCCCGACACACCACACCTGCTCAAGCCAGCACGCCACACACCGCTGCCTCAATATACATCCCCCTCGCTCAGGCCACCAAGTCAGACACCCCGGAGTTGATCAAGAGGAAGCGTGTCCAAGGGTCTATCTTTGTACAGCATGGGCAGCCACAGACCCAGCAGACCCTAGCCCTGCACGTGACCCCTTCAAATAATTAACCACTTCCCCTTTCTATGGGCTGAAGGGCTGAGGCAGTGTCAGGATAGCAGCATCCTAACTTGAACAGCAATACAGTACATATCGTTGGTTTGCATGAATGTCACAGCTCCACAGTCCTCATTTTTTTCTGCCTCTTTTATTAATTTTGACATGTTCTGGTGGGAATTGTTTTCAGGTGAGTATTGTTGTGGATTCTGTTGATAGTCTGACAAATGTATGCATCAGTAAAAGACAAAAACACGCATGAGAATCCGATTATTCAGTTACGATGCCTTTGCAAAACAGTTCCAATGAAAGACAACAGTTTTGCTGACCGCGCCACGCTGCGTCCTTCACCGTCTGCAATGTTTGTGGTGATTTCTTGGAGCGCCCATTCACTAACAAGAAATTAAACAAAACACTTGCATATCTTATACGTGCATACTGCGAGTAATTTAGATTTGAAACTATTTTACCTCAAAAGACTTTTATTTTAGGGAAACATATGAGTGGAAATTCATGATGCCACTGAAAAGAGAAGAAAAATAAATCAACAAATGCCAAAATGGGAATGTAAGAACCAAAATGAGTAAGAACTAAAACAAGTAAACAGTAAGAAACGAGACACCTTCATAAGCAAGACATCACCAATGACAGCAGACTCAAACACAGTATTAACTCCTACAATATGACTATGACGCGTTTTCATATTGATTCTGCTTATAATTTAGTGATTTTATACAGCTGCAGAAACTTATGTGGGGGAATTAAATAGTGAGGTTCTGGCCATTAGTCTTCTAGCCTCCATAAACCCTATCTGATGTAAATAAAATCGTCTAATCACACCCAGGCCCGTATTCAGAAACGCTTTACTCTCACCACGACTATTTTCCAAGGCCACAGAGATGATAAACGGGATTTACAAGAATGTTTCTCTAGTTAATAAGGTAGAAATCTTGTTATTCTGTCACTAAAACTTTAAAACACATTAAAAAAAAACTCGTGTTGATTTAAATAAAGGCTTTTGAAATAGTGAAGGTGAAGCACAGATGTGTTTGAGAATACGAACCACAAACTCGTCATAAAAATGCGTTCCAGTACTGAAGGAATAAAAGATTTCCTAGTGAACGTCCCGCAGCGAGCACCAATCGTGACACTCGTGAACATTCTTTTCGTGACACTCGTGAACAGTCTTTTCGTGACACTCGTAGACATTATTTTCGTGAAATTTCCGCCAGACTCTTGATGATCCTCTCGCCAATCACAAATACGACGATGGCGCCCCGTGGGACAAGCAGCCCATGTTGAACTTGCCGCCCACTTAGGCAACACACCCACTGATTGGCAGGCTCTCTCGCGTCCAGGGAAAACAAAATGTGTGTGTGTGTATGTGTGTGAGAGAGAGAGAGAGAGAGAGAGAGAGAGAGAGAGAGAGAGATGGTATTAAAGAAAAAAACGGAGTCAGTAGGTGAGATCGAGAAAGAGAGAAAGAGGAGGAAAGAAACAGGTGGAGGGTGTGAGAGAAAGAAAAAGAGAAAACATGAAGGCGGGAGACGATAAAAAAAAAAAAGAAAAGAAAAGAGAGCGATGAGAGGAATGGAAGGAAGGTGGGGAGAGAGAATGATGTGTGTCAGCGGTGGTGGTGGTGGTGGTGGTGGTGGTTATGATAGCAGTAGGGGAGAAAGAAGAGGAGGAATAAAGAAAGGGAGGAGGTGGAGAAAAAAAAAGATGGAAAGCAAAACAACCAGAACGGAAATCAAGGTTGTTATTCTCCCTCTTCTTCTTCCTCCTCCTCCTCCTCCTCCTCCTCCTCCTCCTCCTCTTCCTCCTCCTCCTCTTCCCTTTCTTCCTTCCTCTCCTCCTCCCCCACCCAAACCGGTATTTATGCTTTAAACTTGTCTTCATTGACCTATATTAGAAAGCTGCAAAGGCGAGCAACAGAGAGAGAGAGAGAGAGAGAGAGAGAGAGAGAGAGAGAGAGAGAGAGAGAGAGAGAGAGAGAGAGAGAGAGAGGTATTTACTTACTATAGTCAACATTCTCTTAAATAACAAAAAATAATATTCACAAGGCATAGTTTGAACATTCTCACCGCCTTGCAATGTTTGTCTCTCCCTCTCCTCACTCCCGCCCCTCTCCCTCACTCACTCACTCCCCACCCTCCGTCACTACCACCACCACCACTGCCACCGCCGCCGCCACAACAGACCCTTCCACCACCAGAGCAGCTCCCGTCCACTGCCTTGTTAATACGTAGATGTATAACACCCGCATGCGGTCCACGATCTGGATAATAGTATACCTCTGTGTGTGTGTGTGTGTGTGTGTGTGTGTGTGTGTGTGTGTGTGTGTGTGTGACATAACGTGCTATGTCAGCGGCTTGTCGATACAGAAGAATGTGATATGTTGACACACACCTAGAGAGAGAGAGAGAGAGAGAGAGAGAGAGAGAGAGAGAGAGAGAGAGAGAGAGAGAGAGAGAGACCATCACCACCACCACCATTCCAGCATGACAAGAAAAACAAAGCCACACGGACAACAGCAACAATAACACCAACAACATCAATAACACACGACATCAATTTATTATACAGACGTTGCTCTTCCCACCTCAAGCCCCAACACAAGTCTCCCGCCCTTACCAGGCCGCCCGCAGCCCGCCGCCCACCACTCGAAAAGACTTCAGAGCTAGCAAGCACTACACGCGCTCACTCACACCGCCACAGGGACTCACTCACCGACGGAAGCTGACGGGCAGGTAAGGTGGGTGGCAGGGTGATAGCAGCAACGCCCACACCCTGCAAATGGTCGGGTATCCTTTAGAAACACGCCCGAACCGAGTCTCCGATCTGCAGACGCGGCGAGCCTCCACACCCTTCCACTGACCGAAAGAGACTGAGGCAGACGTCATCCGCGCTCGGCTCTCAGCTGAGGGAGGGAGGAAGGGAGGGAGAGAGGAAGGAAGACGAGGAGGAGGAGGAGGAGGAGAAGGAGGGGCAGTGAGCCGCGCATTCGCAGTGGGTAAGGGAGGGAGAGTGAGACAGTGAGAGCCCCTCCACTCTCACTGCCGCCCGGCTACCCTACCGCCCTACCAAAACCCTGCCGTTTAGCCGGGTGTTATGTTCGCGACACATACACACACACACACACGTGACGTTCTATGATACAAACACACTGCATGTATTCACGGATATATTTACACGTAATACATACATCGTCTTTTAATTAAGATATGAAATGTTGCGTTATGAAATAAAGACACACACACACACACACACACACACACGAGGTTAAAAAAAAAAAAAAACAGAAGGCAAATATAGGTGTATAACATCTCAAAAGGAGTCAGGAGGGAGAGGGACGGGTGTAGAGTGAGCACTAGGGCAGTAGGCCGGTGAGGCGGTGTGGGTGGTGAGGGTGGTGAGCGTGGTGAGGGTTCCAGGGCCCTCTTCAATAGTCTTTTTTTCCTCTTGAATCTGACATTTAAAAGAAAATAACACAAAAGAAATGATCGAACAGTTTATATAGATCAAAACTTGGAAGAAAAATTTAAATCTCTCTCTCTCTCTCTCTCTCTCTCTCTCTCTCTCTCTCTCTCTCAAGTAAGAAGAGAGGGAAACAACCTTTACGTATTCATCCTTTTATGTCTCCTCTGTTCCTCCTCTCCCCTCACTCCCATCCCCCTAATCAGAAAGAAATGAAAAATTAATGTGTGTGTGTGTGTGTGTGTGTGTGTGTGTGTGTGTGTGTGTGTGTGTGTTTACGGATGAAATGCAGGAGTAATGTTGAATGCAATTTCCTATACAACACACACACACACACACACACACACACACACACACACACACACACACACACATAGCATCACCACCACTTCAACCATTCCACACAAGAGAGAGAGAGAGAGAGAGAGAGAGAGAGAGAGAGAGAGAGAGAGAGAGAGAGAGAATTATTACCAGCTTAACTAAGTAAATTAGCGTTTACTCTAGTATTGCCTTTTATCACCATGAGCAACACCATCACCACCTCCTCCACCACCACCACCTCCACCACCACTATCACCTTCACTATCACAAGAGCTGAATCACTATCACCATATCACAAATGCTAACTTGAATACCACAACATTCTTACCAGCAACACTATCATCACTATTATCAGCACCACTTTAACTTCTCCCACTACCACCACCACCACCACCACCACCATCACCATCACCATCACTTTCACCTCAGCCCCCACTGCCATCCAGACCACGGAATTAATATGTAAATTGACGAGAAGTGAAGCATGTTTCATTGCTCAGAGAGAGAGAGAGAGAGAGAGAGAGAGAGAGAGAGAGAGAGAGAGAGGTGGAGTAAAAATAAGGAAGAAAACAGAACTAGCACACACACACACACACACACACACACACACACACACACACACACACACACACACACACACATCACGTGGTCTACAAACAGGATATCACGTATTCTACAAAAATGTAATAAAAACAATAATAGTAATAACATTAATGGAAAGGATAGTGATAAAATCTTAAAGTTGTAGTGGTCTTAAGTGGTATGTGCAATGGTGGTAGTGGTTGCAAAAAACTTATGGTAGATGATTAGTGATGGTGATGGTAGCGGAGAAGACAGTGGTAGTGGTGGTGATAGTAACAGTGGCAGTACCTCTTGACGGTCTAGCACTAACCCCTTCAGTACTGGGATGCATTTTTACTCTGTGTTTTGTGTACGATTTGACTATTTTATTGACATTACGAAGGGTCTATGAAGGTCAGAATATTAATGGTCAAAGTCTTCATTATTTCAATCTCCCACGTAAGTTTCTGAAGCTGTACAAAATCACCAAATATCAAGCAGAGCGAATATGAAAACGCGCCATGGTGCTGAAGGGATTCAGTGTAATAATTTTTACAGCAAAGGTTGGAAAGGATATGCATCTCATCACTCCTTCCTCTTGTATTTGCCCTTAATGTCTTGGTGAGTGTTGGGACGCAGCTATCACCAGTCAGTCAGTCAGTCAGTCAGCCAGTCAGTCAGTCAGTCAGTTAGTCAGTCAGTCGTGGTATTTCTTTTTCCCTTGATAGTGAGAAAACAATACCAAAGTGGGACGGTTTTGATCAGTGCTGCTTCATTCACACTAAGGTTTGTGTAGTATAACCTTTCACCTCTCTCTCTCTCTCTCTCTCTCTCTCTCTCTCTCTCTCTCTCTGGACGCAGGTCAAGGACAGAATACAGGAAATAAAACAAGCGTGCCAAAAAACTAAAGTCTTTCCACACAGGCGGAGTAGGCAATTGTGTGGAAGGAATGAAGTTACCCACTGGGAGTGACTGATACCAACTTTTTTTACCTCCTCTGAAAGTATTCCAGTCGTTGGGTAGAAAAGTAAAGGAAAAATGGAAGGGACTTTGTTCAGACATATTGTGTAAATGGAATCAAAGACTTTTGTAAACCACTTCCCTACAATGGGTTCTCAAACTTGATTTTAGATGTTGGGATGCAAGTTCGGCGTAATGTAACATTGAAGGACCGCTATCAGCAACATAAGTGGTAAAATAAATGGAAAAAATGGAATGGAATATATATGCAGCCGAGCTTCCTCTGTGTTCGGTAAGCGGGTCGAAGGACGTTTGCATTGAAATGATCCTCAACAACCTCAGCGACTCTCCTGACATTCATCTTCTTGTCTCTCTTCAAAGAAGTCAAGTGCTCCTTGACAACCCTATCGTGGCCCAGATCCTCAGAGCGAAGCGTGAGGCAAAGCACTGACCTTGAGCGCTGCGCCACACTGCTCTCCCTGGCACCTTTGAAACCTTCGTGTTTGACGGCAGCCCGCGCGTTTACTCTCTCCTAAAGGGGACCGACCTCATTGAATCAGTCTGAGGGCAACACTGTAGACTGCGCTCCTCAGTACCTAACAAACCCTTTATCACACACTATCTGAGAATCATAAGATAAATAAAACTGAAATTGAAACTTTAAAAATTCAAATTATTTCTTTCTTCATTCCTCATAGCATATCACTATAGTATTTTTGTATGGCGGACGCGCGATGCAACTTTCATCACGGTACCTTCGAGCCGTGGTGTTGGTGGTGGTGGCTATGAGCCTTCAATTATTGCCATAGGAAATGACGAAAGTAAGCTGGCTGAGGGTGATACAGAGGTTGCTCGGTTGGTCGCCACGTGGGGCATTGTGCTGTCATGGATGGTGCAGGGCCTGTGGCGGGGGACAAGATGCCAATAAGTACAAAGACTTGTGGAGCGTAGCAAATAAAAACCATGATGCGCGCGTGTGTGTGTATGTGTGTGTGTGTGTGTGTGTGTAATTCACTGTTTGATCTGCTGCAGTCTCTGACGAGACAGCCAGACGTTACCCTACGGAGCGAGCTCAGAGCTCATTATTTCCGATCTTGGGATAGGTCTGAGACCAGGCACACACCACACACCGGGACAACAAGGTCACAACTCCTCGATTGTGTGTGTGTGTGTGTGTGGCGACGTGCACTTTGTTAAAAATAATCTTGATGGATATTTTACTAAAGACGTTCATGCACATATTTTGGGTTCTTAATCTTCCAAACACACACACACACACACACACACACACACACACACAGAGAGAGAGAGAGAGAGAGAGAGAGAGAGAGAGAGAGAGAGAGAGAGAGATTTAAGAGACACTCACTCATCATTCCATCCGCTGACGCCCACACACACACACACACACACACACACACACACATTCTACGAGGTAAGTTGCCACTGGTTTAGCTGAATATGCAAATTAAGACACTCATTCATTCATTCATTCTTCATTTATATGCAGACACATTCACTTATTCACGCACACACTCCCTAACTCACTCTTTTAATTCTATTCACTCTCCAGTCACTCACTCACTCACTCACTCACTCGGTCATTTGTTAACTCACATCCTCTTTCGCTGATATCAACTCGTGCACTTTCGCTTGCTCACTCACTCACTCACTCACTCTTTCATTCACCCACTCGCAAAATTTCTCTCACTCTCTGATGAATAAAAACTGACAGCGCATTTATAAGATTGTACTTGAAAGCTTAAGTCGTCACCACCATCATCACCACCACCACCACCACCACCACCACCACCACCACCACCACTGCCATCACCACTTCCATTGTCATCACCAACAAAACACCACCAACACTAAAACCAAAAACAACAACAACAACGTCATCACCACCATATCACTATCATAATATTTCCTTCACCATCCACTATTACCACCACCATCACCATCATCACCACCATCGAAATCACTGAACTCATGCGATCCAGAGAGAGAGAGAGAGAGAGAGAGAGAGAGAGAGAGAGAGAGAGAGAGAGACATGTCACAACCCTATCTCCACCACGGTGCCAACACCAGCGACTCGAACTTCATGCATGGCTAAGTAAACCACACACACACACACACACACACACACACACACACACACACACACACACACACACAGCAAAGTGGCCAGACAATACAAATGTCTCTAAATTGACCTAAGAGATGAATCAACACTCCTGCAGTTTCACAGTGGGAGAGTTTGGGGTGGGGAGGGGCAGTATGAAAGGAGGACATTGGGGGGAAGGAAAGGAGAAGAACAGGGAGTCAAAATGAGGAAAAGGAAAACAAGGTAGAAAAGGAATGGAAGGAACAAACAGTGCGGTAAATGAACAGCTGATAAAGGAGAGAGTGTAGGTAGAGAAAGATGATAAGTGAGTAAATATGGGAGATGGAGAGGAGTTGATGAGTGACGAATGACGAAAGGGAAAGAAATGGTGGTTGAAAAGAAAGGAGGACTAAAATTAAAAATGCGCTGTTGAAAGGGAATGAAAAAAGTAGAAAAATAGAAATGGAAATAAGAAATATGAAAAAAAATATTGGATACATGACACAATTAAAGGCTCTCTCTCTCTCTCTCTCTCTCTCTCTCTCTCTGTGAAATGCACGACTACAAATATTTTCCTCGTACCACTAACCTTTTCAAGTAAGCAACATGAGGAGGCGCTGGTTTGGTAAGCACTATTGCTAACTAACTTCTTACACGTCACCACTGTGGAAACAAACACAAGCTGACGAGACCTATACAACATATGCGTGCGATCTTTCCAGGAGCTGCATGGTGAAGTGGAGTATGAA
>NC_059268.1:16781683-16786683 GCF_017591435.1 Portunus trituberculatus | reverse complement strand
TAATGAGATAAGTGCTGCAGTGTTATACTAACCTGCAATAAACTGTCACTGATTTGTCGCTATGATATCTTATACTTTGGTGACTCCAACCTTGATTAATTTCTTTAACAAGCTACTGCAGATGTACACTCAAAGATAAAAGTTGTGTCAAGGTTTTGTTCCGATATGAAATGTTTATAACTTATGAAACATTATGTAAACCTGAACGCAGTTATATGCTAGTAGTGAACTAGCCTGAATCCCTTATGGTATTTTTAGGATAAGAGTTCAAAGCTTCATATCTCCCACTGATGAGAATAGGACACTCCTTAACCCCTTCACTGCCATGATGCATTTCCATATTCATTCTGGTCACTATTAGGTGATTTTATGCAGCTTCAGACATTTATGTGGTGGTTGAAATAGTGAAGACTGTGGCCATTGATCTTCTGACCTCCACAGACACTTCCTAATATAAATAAAATCATCTAACCATACCCAAAAATTAAGATAAAATAGAATCCCAGTACTAAAGGGGTTAATCAGGTGTAATCAAAATCACGGACAAAAGGGAATAATGGCAAAACTTACTCATCAACAAAGAGCACAGATATGCCCCATCTACGGTCCTCACACAGCTGCTCCAAGTATCCAGCCTCGTCTGATGGCATGTCCAGACTCTCCACTATTTTCAGATCATCCTGTTAAGAAGCAAAATTATGTACTTTAGAGAAGAGGAAAATTTGCATTACGAGTTTCTCTTTCTAGGAAGACAGACTTAAAATTAGTTCATAACTCTGGGATATGAAATTTGAACACAAGTTTTTGTTTTCAAAATTAATTATCACAACAATATCAGGACATCAGTGATCCAATAGGGTGTGTCTGACATGGTTACCTGTGCAAACTTGGCAGACAGAGTTGAGGTGAGCCCATGCAGTCTCATGGAGAACGGCAGCATGTAGAAATGTGTAGTGTAGGCACGTGGTCCATGTGTTACTCCTCCACCACGCCACAGAGGGGACCTGAGACAAACACACTGTGAA
This sequence comes from Portunus trituberculatus, assembly GCF_017591435.1. Lineage (NCBI taxonomy): Eukaryota > Metazoa > Arthropoda > Malacostraca > Decapoda > Portunidae > Portunus > Portunus trituberculatus. Next base: position 16,785,658 of record NC_059268.1, on the reverse strand, counting down.
ACTGGGAACTCAAGTGGTAAGGAAAGGTAGCTGATTTACTAAATCATGAGAGAGAGAGAGAGAGAGATTTTCTCTTTTTGTAGACTTGGACATGATTTTATTTAGCTGTGGGGAGGGTAAACAATAAAGATGGAAGACTATATATGGTATAACTTGACACCCCAAAATTTCATGCACAAAGAGTACCAGTGAATGCAAAACTAGCTTCATCTCAGCTAACTCTATTGGACCTGCAAGGGAACTGGCAGCTAAGTGGAGCTTTTTTTTTTTTTCATCTTATGATGCTCTTCGCCAGTTTTCCTATTTTACATAAAAGAAATAAAAAAAATGGAGTAGATAGGAAAATGAAAAAATACCAGTTGACTTTAATCATAAACTTTGAGCTAATAATATTCCTTGGATTCAGTGGCACACTCACCGGATAGAGCCATGTCTGGCACGGCCCAGGCCCTTCTGAGGCCAAGGCTTCTTCCCACCACCGCGCACCTCTGAACGGACTTTGGTGTGGGCATAGTTCTGCAATAGGAGAGAAAACTCACTCCTTCCAGAAATTGGGATGAAAACAACACAACACATGGAAACATTCACCTGTACTGCACACTTCATCATAGGCTTTACTCTTCACATAAAACTTTGCACCATTTAACTCACCACCATGCGAAATTTTCTCTGCCACGTAACATTATCGTGAATTAAATCCAGCCTGGGATTGGCACCAAACACCTCCGGGTGGAGGTGTATCAGTCCAACCTGTGTGGAGGCAGCATTGGTGTCTAAGGTCTCAATCCAGGCTTCCCGTGGCACAACAATGGAGCTGTGAGGGAGATACCAAACAGACCAGTGATGGTAACAAAGCACTGTTTATGGAATAGCAAAAACAGTAAGTAATTGGGCTAGAGGTTTTAAGAGTGATAGGTCAAGAGTCATGCTCCTTCATTAATGGAAACTAAATTACAAGCAATATGCTCAAAATCCCTTAAAGAAGAGTCATATGTAAGAGTTTAAGGACAAAATTACAGACAAATATTTGGATTCTCACATTTCATACAAGTTTTCCATACCAAAGCAAGAACACTCAAGTACTCCTTGTGTCTGGATGTGTTATACTGATAAATTTGCACTTTTGAAACTGATGGCACTCTACAACACTGAAATATTAGCTTTTCCCTTCATCAAACACAAGTATGTATGTGTGAGTTACAGGAATGTGGAAGCAGGCATCTTTCTTCATAATGAGGATATGCCTTCAATCTCATTTCTGCAATTCTAAAATTATTATGGGTAAAGAAATCTCTGATTCCATATAGATTTTTCTAAATCTTCATTTTACAAGTAACAACATGAAATAAATAATCTTACTTGCTGTCAGTAAATTTCTCATCTAGAATGAGGGGAGACTTTCTGCTGTCAATGTTGGTTGCTGCTACTGCTGCTCCGGTTTCTTGGTTCCTTCCTGCAGTTACACTCAAACTCTGTAAGGCAGGACAAAATAAGCATCAAATTGTATCCAGAATAAATTGACTATCTCTGATAAAGCTCACTAACACCTGTGGAGACAGTTAATTTCTTTTATGGTTACCAACAATGCTCATTGCAAACTTAAACTAACCAATATCTAGACCTGGCTAGAGTTCCTTGAATCCCAAGCACATCAGAGTTAGTCCTTTACTTTCTTGCCCGTGGAACAGCAGCATTACTGATTTCTTTTAGCAGATAGAGCTGTTTATTCTGAGTATTTTCAACCCCATTTATATACCCTAGAAATCAATCATAACGCCACAATCATCTAAAATTTTATTCATCCTTCCCTCAGAGTGACACTTTAAATTACTAAATGTCAATTACGTTAGGTTAGGTTAGGCAAGGTTTAGCATATAATACAATAGGATGCTAACATCAAAATATTTTCGTCTCATAACTTGAGACTTGAGAAAGTAAAAATTTCAAGGTGCTTGTGACACTATCGCAGGGGCGTCATCCTTCCTTCTTCTCTCCCACGTCCACCTGTCTTCCATATGCTATTACACGAGAGAGAGAGAGAGAGAGAGAGAGAGAGAGAGAGAGAGAGAGAGAGAGAGAGAGAGAGAGAGAGAGAGAGAGAGTTTGGCATGCTACACTCACCCTAAAAGCCTGCCGAAGAAGGGCTGGGCGAAGGGCAGTGACAGCCCAGGCAAGACTCAGTGCCCCTGCCATTTTGTGGTGTCCTGGTGGTGACTCAAGGTGAGCACTGAGATTTCGGAGGTCCAGTTATCATGTGTAAAAGCGAGGTTACTTCTCCCTTCTGCTTTGTAGTAACCAGCTCACTTCTGGATAACTGACCTCGGCAGTGTTTGCTGTGTTTACGCCGGGGTGAGGCAGCGCTGGTTCTGGTTAGTGGTTACGATGATCGTCGGGAAAATTGCCTTTTCAACGGATCTTCCCTTTTCCTCCTGTTTGTCTTCTTTTCTTCTTAATTTTCGAGTTCTTTTCTTCTTTTTTTTTATCTAAGCCACACACACACACGCCTCACTAATGGATTTGCTTTTCCATCGGCTCCTTACTGTAGGTGTTGATCCAAGGAGCAGTTTTAGCCAATAATAGTTATCATGAAGAAAAAATTATATATATATATATATATATATATATATATATATATATATATATATATATATATATATATATACGAATGAATAAATATATAACTCTTTTTTTTAATAAAGACACGAAAGCAGCTTTATCAACTGGAGAGCCGTCTGTACAGGCTGATATAAACTCACGTTATCTTTGCAGAGAGAACGTAACCACGTGCACCACTCCGCAACGAGTGCACTTTTAGTTACGTAGTAGTTAGCCTTCTAAGGTTGTGTTGTCAGTACTGCATCAGTGGGAGTGTGAGACAATACATATAGGCAGAACATCAAAACCAACGTTTCTATCTTTCTGTACCTAGTTCATTCGTCACACCAAGTGGACGTTGTCACCAGTTTCGTCATGGTAAATACTTCCAGCTCCAGTCTTACAGGTTCACGCTTTGAGTGAAAAGTGGAAAGAGGATAACACTCAATATAGACAGTTCACAAAGGAGCTATTCTCAAGGCAGAGGCAACCCTAGACCCTTGCTGTCCTTTGTGTTATATACTCTGGGTCTGGGTCATACAAATGCAGTGGCGTAACTGAGGGCAATGTAGATCAGCAGTTACTTGATTTTTCAGTCGTTCGACTCGAAATACTATAAAAAAAATAATAAATAAATAAATAATAATAATAATAAATAAAAAAAATTTTAAAAAGTAAATAAATAAGTAAAATAGTACACTCAGGTGTAGGCTACACACACACACACACACACACACACACACACACTCTCACACGGTAGCTCAGTGATTAGAGCGCTGGCTTCACAAGCCAAAGGACCGGGGTTCGATTCCCCGGCCGGGTGGAGATATTTGGGTGTGTCTCCTTTTACGTGTAGCCCCTGTTCACCTAGCAGTGAGTAGGTACGGGATGTAAATCGAGGAGTTGTGACCTTGTTGTCCCGGTGTGTGGTGTGTGCCTGGTCTCAGGCCTATCCGAAGATCGGAAATAATGAGCTCTGAGCTCGTTCCGTAGGGTAACGTCTGGCTGTCTCGTCAGAGACTGCAGCAGATCAAACAGTGAAACACACACACATTAACCGAAGATCGGTCTATGATCTCTGAGCACTTTCCGTAGTGGGGAAGGCTGGCTAGCTGACCAGCAAACGACCATGGCAAATTACACGTATGTGTGACTTAAGAAGTAATCTGCGTATTGTGTCTCTTCTGAGTTTCAGGATTGCAACAGCTGGGTGATTCGGGATGGAACAGTTTTGTGTGAAGGAATGTCCCTTGAGCACCTGAGAAGGGATCTTCAGTATCAGTATGGCCCCGGAGCGTCACCCTTGTTTGTGTACTCGTGTGCCACGCTGGTACACAATGTCCGCTGCTATCTCGACGCACTCAAATCAATGGTAACTAC
>NC_059268.1:16674183-16776683 GCF_017591435.1 Portunus trituberculatus | reverse complement strand
ATAAAATGCTGATACAACTTTGCCTCTCTAGCAACCACTACAGTACCCAGAAAGAACCATCTACTAATCTAAACACTAAAGAAATCTTCATTGAACAGACAACCTAACAAACTCTTTGTGTCACATTTACATAACACCAAATTTTCTTTTAAAGAGTGAATCTATATATGAACTCCATGAGCAGGATTTGCATTCACATGAGAAAGTCAGAAAGTAAGTCTGGGGAAGCTGATGTGCAAGAGGAACATATCAGACAATAAGATAAGATAATGAACAAACTGCATGATCATATATTTGTTTTCATAGTAATGACTGTGATTCATATGCTCACTGTACATAACAGCAGCATTCACAGAAAGATTGAAATAAAAAAAGATGGATTTGGGATCCCAGGACACAGACCTATTTGTTCTGGTTTATCAGTTTGGTATTGGTCTTTCGGCATCAAGGTGACACACTACGACCAATTAGCTGCAATAGTGGATGACTATTGTGTGGTGTGTACTTAGTGCAAATATCTAGCAACAGGGCACAATCACAGAGACTTATCAGCAGCTCTACAGGATGGATACAGGAAGGCAGTGTACACTCTGACATTCACTCACCAATACTTAACATGATGGTCAAGTGTAGTATTCACTCTACTGCTTCCACTGAACACAAAACATTATATCTATTACAATAGTTCATATCATTCTTAAGACACTCACAATATCACTGCACTGCCATGAAAAGGTGAATAAATCTTTAGAGATGTCACCTGATAAAAACTTCTGGATTTCAGTTTCCATCCACAAGTTTTAGATTTGTATCAATTAATAATAAAATCAACAACAGCAGCAATCAGTAGGAACCTATGGATCCATGGCAGTCAGCACCACACACACACACACACGCATAGATAATGTCTACACACATTTATGCAAACACACACACACTCAGACAAGCTACACCCACATACATACATACACCCTCAAATAAACATGCACCACTACATACACATGCATGCACACGCAACTCCTCCCACCTACACAAATATGCTGCCACTACACGCACATGACTGCACACACACTTACCCAAAATATCCGTCTTCAGTCAAAATTTTCCCATGGGCCAGAAAATTTTGAAAAACTTTTTGGTCCTCGAATTTAGGCAAGTCCATGTTCTGAAAATTTTGGAGAGAGAGAGAGAGAGAGAGAGAGAGAGAGAGAGAGAGAGAGAGAGAGAGAGAGAGAGAGAGAGAGAGAGAGATGTAAAAGTGAGGCAGAGAAAAATGTCAAAATGAGAGAGAGAGAGAGAGAGAGAGAGAGAGAGAGAGAGAGAGAGAGAGAGAGAGAGAGAGAGAGAGAGAGAGAGAGAGAGAGAGAATTTTTGTATTATTTATCAATAACTTCAGGCCCAGCAATTTGGGGAATATTTTGACACATATGTACCCTATTACTCATTCCAGTCACTCATTCACCCAATCATATATACATACCCCACACTCACACACACAGAAATGATTAGCAACAACTTCACTTGAAAGGCAATTTGAAACATGTCCATGCACTAAATAAATAAATAAATAAATATATATATATATATATATATATATATATATATATATATATATATATATATATATATATATATATATATATATATATATATGTTCTCTTGCTTTAATTTCTACTCATATCTCTTGTTTTGTTCAATTCTTTTCCTCAAGTGTGAAGTACACAGCAGGAATGAAAAGTGCTGAAAGAGGACTAGTATTAGAAAACTCCTTGTTGAACTATGTGTAAACAAATGCAGATAACACAATAAGCTGACATGATACATGAACCTGTAAATAAAAAGATCAAAATGCATGTACAGTGGAGTCCCATCACAGCACAGAAAGTGAACACATGTGAAGAGTGATTAAGACATCAATGAAAACAGTAGATAGATTGCCAGCTGTGGACAGCAAATGAAAACCAAGGAAGTAATAGATATGCAACCAAAGAATCTTCTACTGTACAGAAAACTAAGGATGTGTTGAGTGTCTACACCACTCATAAGAGCAATACCAATTTGTACAACACATCAACATAAAAGTGAGAATGTTCAGTAAAAAGAAATAAGTGTACAGAGTGACAAAGTTAGAGAATTACTAACACCTATTCCAAGTTGACATACCCATGAAGGGATTTGGAAAAACAACAAATATGAAAAAATTAATGGTCATAATGAGGTGTAATCAGAAAAGAGAAAGCTACTAAGAAATTGGCAAGTTTAGCCATCTGAGAAATACAGCCGAGTGGTACACCAAGCAGAAGCTACCAGCACATTATGAGTTTATAGTGGTTGGGAAAGCCTAGGCCCTTCCTGGTTGACTAAAACTTTACAAGTTTACTACTCAATTTTTTTCCCCTTACAGTTTTGCTATAAGATGAGCATATGCCTTCAACTGTCTCTTGATAAGGTGTTGTCAATACTAAACAAGTCTGAGGTTACACATCTTTCATTTAGGCCTTATGAATTTTTGACAATCTTTTAAGAAGTAAATTTTTCAAATACAGCAAATTGTAACTAGTAACATTACAAAATTTTTGTTTTACTACTTGATTCTGTAAGATATACTAAACAAATCTGTGGTCACATATCATTCATTTCAGACTTATAAAATATTTGGCAAATTTTTTAAATTGATTATTGTGGGGTACATCTTTGTCTCCCTCATCAAGCCATGTCTTCACCAACGCACTGCCAAGACTGCCGATGTTAAACCCACAATGAGGTGCTGCTACACTACAACACAAACATTCTGGCATTGCTGCTCATAATGTGAGATGCTTGAGTCACAAGACACCAGAACCAAATGTCCACTGTTCTCCTTTATACTTCACATATTTTGCATACTTTGTGTACCAAAGCATAAATACTTAATCATTATGCCATAAATCAGTTCACAGTCCCACAAAAAATTAATCTTCAAGCCAACCTGTCCAGCTGCCAAGCCCAGCCAAAAACACAAACACTGCTTGGTGCTGAAATACTTACCTTGCTTCCTGCACTCAAAGCTTTCCTGTGCACGCCATAATCTAGTTCTGTACTCCTTAATATATTCGTCCTCCAACAGAAACTTTCAATGGACTTGTATCTCACTTTTGCCTCTATGACAGTTAAGCAGCCTACATATGAGCATTATGAATACTTGAGGAGGAAGGTCAAGAACAAGAGAAAACTGAAGTATGGAAAAATGAAGGTAGCAGGAGAGGGCCTAGTGGTAACTACTGCTCCAACCATCACTTGAAACAGTTCTAAAGGATATTAGTCACAAAAGAGAGAGAGAGAGAGAGAGAGAGAGAGAGAGAGAGAGAGAGAGAGAGAGAGAGAGAGAGAGATACTTACCTATCAGTGCCTCAGAAGCAAAGTATTTCACATCTGTGTCAGAATCATCATTAAGTCTGTCCAATACGCCCTTCACTTGTGTGTGTAGAGACCTGGAATTCACAGAGCAGTGTTACTTATATCAGAGGAATTCTTGGAGTACTAAAGAAAATATGCAGAAGATGAACATATGAACATACCACATAAGATAAAACTCACATCTATACTTACTCTTTATCTATGTGTGGGCCAATAATCTGTAAGGTTTTAGCTACATTGAACCTCACATTGGGTACATTATCATTAGCCATGGCCAGCACAGTGGGCAGCAGCGTCTTGGTGGTCAGTTCTCGGCCACACACCTCCCCAACCACCTGTATAGTAAATCACATCCATCAAAGATCAGACATTATGGATGGTGCACTGTTTCAAGGATGCTAGTGAGGCTCCTGCATTTCCCCTCCTTCCCAAGTCTGGCAGGCCTTGTAAGACCCCTCTGAAGACCCATGCACTTCTCTCCTGGCAAGTTAGTGAAGAATAAAGCCTGACAGTATGGAAAATTAAAAAAAAAAAAAAAAAAAAAGCTAATGAGATCTCAGACTCAGAAAGTATGACAAGTGCAGTAACCCCACCAACCCTCTGATAAGTTGATGAAAACTGATTATTGGGTCTATTCCATTCACCTACCACTCAATTTTAGAACCTATTCCTTCCTCTTTTACTTATTTCATAAGTTTCAATTAATTCTTGTATCCTGATTACTAACCCTGACAATCTATCAACATTGTTTAATCTGCTATACCATTTAAAAGGCCTCCATCAGACCGTTCTTAACCTACAGAGGCTGGTGGTGATTGATCAAGTACTCACATTGATACAAGCCAGGCAGGTCATGCGGTGGAGGTAATTCCCATCCCGAGACATTGCATTGATCTTTGGCAGGACATTCTGGGCCGCCCACTCAGGGCCGAACTTCTCAACCAGTTTACGGAGGTTGTTTGTGGCAGCCTCCCTGATGGCGTACACTGTGGAGGCAATGGTTCAGTGGTAATAATAACGTTGTGGTTGTGGTACTTCAGTATTTACACCATAGTAACTCTAAACACATGCTACTTTTGTAATCTTATCTATAATCTCTCCATCCATCTCACCATAACTACATAACAGCATGGATACTTCAGTTCACTTCCTCCCTTCTCTTTATATCTTACTTAATTTGACTCTTTTTTTCCTTGATCCTCCTCGTTTCTCAACCTTTCTCTCGGTCACTTCCATCACATCAACAGATGATGTGCATATACAAACACAAAAATAAATACAGATAAGGAGCCATGGCACAGTACATGCAGGATCCTATTATTGCATCTTAACACTGGTTGCTAAACATACACACTCACCATGATCTACCAGCCAGGTCATGCAAAGTTTGGATAGTGACTGATTGAAGAAGTCAACACCCAGCTGGCCAGCCAAGAGAGGCATGTATTCAATGATGGCCAGACGCACTCTCCACTTGCTGTCCTCTGCCAACTCCACAATGGCGGGCAGCAGGGACTGGGAAAGCTGCAGAAAGAGGCAGTGGTAATGAATGCCTGATGGAAATGTGTGCATGTCAGTTCTTTTTTTTCCCCCCAAGCAAGAGGGGAAGCTGGCTATGGGAAAAAATAATATAAAATAAATAAATAAATTAATTAATTAATTAATAAATAAATAAAAATAATAATAATAATAATAAAAAAGGCACAATTGACTGCCAGTTCCCTTAGAGATAAGTAGAATTTGCCAAAAGTCTGGGACAAATGTCTAAAAATAAAGTTAGATTGAATAGATGGTAAGGAATTACTTCTCAGATAGATAAATGGAACAGATTCAGTTATCAGGTTGCTAAGAATATTTGATAATTATGCAAGTAGGGATAATGGATAGAAATACATGCTGGAAGAGTACTGTGTAGACCTGACAGCTTTCTTGCAACATCCCTTAGTTTATATTCAGGTTTGGAAAGGTGGTGTGTGTGTTTGTCAATGCATTATCTTCACTCCTCCCTCTTCTCTCCTCCTCCCCCCTCTCTCTCTCTCACTCACCTGCTGGATACCAATCACTTCATTAACACAGTCCAGGTTGGAGATAATGTTGAGTCTCACTTCGGGACACTCGTCTTTGAGTTGTGACAGGAACAGCGGCAGTAGGTGTGTGACTGTGTTGTCCTTGCCCAGGATTGGTGACAAACCCATGATGACACCGGCCAAGGCAGACTTTACATGCTGGTTACCATCGCTCACCAGCTCCTGTGATGGTGATCATAATGTCAGGAAGTTCTTATTCAGTTATATGAGTGTTAGGTCAAAATATTCTACACACGTTTTGGTACAGAACACTTACATTTTCCTATAAATTCTGATTCTATTTTACTTATCAAATGTCAATCCAAATAAGAAGTAATAATAAGAGTTTATGGACATTTTTTAACAATATGAGGAAAGAAAACACAAGGTGGAGATCAGTACAACACAACAGCACTTGCCTTGACACACGGCAGTACATTGTTCATAATCACAGCTTCCTGTACACTGGGGTCAACATTCTGGCAGAAGTCCCTCACTTTGCCTGCTGCTGCTGCCCTTACCTGGATGTCACACAACAAAATAAATAAATAAAAGTTTTCCAGTGTGAGTGTGTGTGTGTGTAAAAAAGTTATATACATTCATATTTTTCAGCATATGTTTGATATCCATTCTTCTTAATGTCTTAGTCAATACTTCTACACTGATTTCTTAACAACTGATTGGTAACAGCCAGGGCAGTTTATGTTGCCTTTTGTGAACAGGTGTCACTTCTAGGTAAGTTCCTTAGTTAGGTATACCCCTCTACTCCACACTCCAAGCCAAGACACCTCCAAAAAACAAACATTCAGACTATAGTTTTGATTCCAGATTATAATTTAAGTCAGTCAAGTTAAATGTCTGTTATCCACATTTTATGCATCATGTTATTACAGATTCATTCATGAGTATTTCTTTTTCAACACTATTTCTCTATCAGTATGTTTACTAATTTGCCTAGTCATTCAAAGGACACATTCTCTCCACCAGTACAATCAAACTGTCACTGTGGTCTTTAAACTATCTAATCTATCTTATCTAATCTACTGTAAGCTGAGAGAGAGAGAGAGAGAGAGAGAGAGAGAGAGAGAGAGAGAGAGAGAGAGAGAGAGAGAGAGAGAGAGAGAGAGAGAGAGAGAGAGAGAGAGAAACCAGCACTCACCTCAGCCTCTACATCTTTGAGCAGGGACTGGAAGGCAGACACCAGATCGTTCTTGGTGATATCAGGTCCCACTGCCTTTTGCAAGTCAATGAATCTGTCTGCCACCATGTACCTGGAAAACCACCAACATACATGAACATCATGAATGAATACATACATCAACACACACACACACACACAGACTTGGATTAATAGTACTGTCCTTACAACACTCAATGACAATGCCTGCTATTATAAGTATGTCTGTAATATGTGAAGGAGCTCTGAGTATTTCCGTTACATATTTAATTGAGAGTGGAAATGATAGTCGTTACAAATTTTTCTGCTTATCCAGTGAACTAACCTCTTCTGCTATATAATTCTTTGTTGTATATGTTGTTTAATCTATCACTATACAATAAATACATTTTTAGGAAGGCTTGCAACTCCATACAAGATGAAAAATGAACCAATTTCATCACTGAATTAAATGGCATGGTAAAAACAAGTTCACAAATCAAATAAAACCATAAGTCTTGGTTAAATCTGAGGATAATAAGAGAGAAAGAGAGAGAGCGCAAAGGAGGAAGACAATACAAGATGAGAAAATAGTACAATTCAGTAATACACACACACCTCACTCTCCAAGACTTGTCTTCAGCTGCTTGTCTCAGTGTGGGCATCACTAGCAGCTCTGTGTCTTCCTGGGGAAGCAGCCCGGCCATGCTCACACACGCCTCCACAGCCAGCAGCCTCACTGAGTCCTGTGAGAAGACGTGGTGTTGGTAAGTCTGTTGATATTGATAACACTGAAATATGTTGCAGTTGTTGGCATAGTAATACCAGTAGTAGTAGTAGAAGTAGTAGCAGTAGTGATATCATGAGATGGACAAGACTACATGAATAAAGTAAATAAATACACAAGGTAGGTAGATGGTAGGATGGCATGCATGTTCCTGATAATAAATCTACTTTCCTGACTGTTTCAAGCACCTATGGCCATATGAATGAAAAGGAGCTAACACTATGCAGAAGCTTTAACACAGCCTACCTGCTCATCTTGGGCCAGCGTGACAAACATCGGGATAAGGTCGGTCTTCAAGTACTCCACTTCCACCACCTTGGCAAACTCCCCCAGCTTGCCAGCAGCTGCACGGCGCACCATGGGAGTGTCATCCTGGCACAGCGACCGGAAGTGTGACCGCAACTCAGCTGCAAATAAAGGAGGTTGCTGTTACAGTAGTGGTTTGTATTTGAGACAAGGATAGAATTACAACTAATGGTCAGGAATATTTCAAGGAGAGACTTTAAGAAGAGAGAGTAGCTGCTGTAATAGTGATAGTGATAATACCTTTTGTTGCCACAGATAATCTAGGATAGGCCACTGAAAACAGCCCACAGGCAGATGTCCTTGAGGTGAACCAGTCACCCACGGCCAGCCGTTTGACGAGAGGTAAGAAGTGAGTCTCCAGGTGTTCGGGACTGTGCTCCTCACACACCTTCCTCAGGGACTCCACAGCCTTGTCACGCACCACTGTTTCCTCCACTGTGGCCAGGGACTCCAAGGGTGGCTGTGTGGGATGCAACATGGTCATACGTGGCTACAAACTTCTAATAATATCAAAAGTCATGCAAATACACGATATAGCAACCTATCCATGGAAGACCATTAGTGTGTGGCCAGTTTTTTGAGTACCGTCTAGTTCATTGTGGTGATTAAGTGTTGTGTGGGGTGAGGATGTGGTGAGCCAGAAAAGGGCAGGGATTTTGTATAGCTAGTGAGTTTAAGTGGAGGTCATTAACCTTTCTGGGACGCATTTTTACCTTGAGTTTTGGGAATGATTGGACAATTTTATTGACATTAGGAAGAGTCTAAGGAGATCAGAGGAATAATAGCCACAGTCTTAACAATTTTATTACCCACTTTAATTTCTGTAACTGAATAAAATCACCAAATAGTAAGCAGAACAAATATGAAAATGTGTCATGGTACTGAAGGGATTAAGTGTGAGAATCTAACTTTACTAATCTTGAACCCACTACTACTCATCCTGTCCTAATTACTGGCCTTATCATGTCTACTAAGTCGCCCAGCACACACAAAGGGATAATAAGGAGCCAGGCACTCACCAGGAGGCAGTGGACATACTCTGGGCCGCCCACCAGTGGAGTGAAGGCACCCAGCTGCTCAGCGAGGGCCAGGAGCACCTCATCCTCATCATAAATGGTGTCGGTGAGGAAGGGGATCAGTTCGCTGCGGGTCCTCTCTACGCCCAGCGCCAGGGAGATGGTGCTCAGCTTCTTGATGGAGTTAAGTCGTAGCTGCGGACCAACACCACACCATGAAAACCCTCCGCAGAATATTAAGAAGCGGTTATTGTAACTCAGAAAGTAATGAAAGGAAAAAAATAAAACCAGAAATGGAGTCCCAGAATTTGATGTGAGAAAAAAATTGGTACAAAGAAATACTTGAATGTTAAGAATATTTCTACACAAACTTAAAATACTGTAAATAAAAAACTAATACCAATAACGACAATACAGAGGAAAACATAAGCTCACGATGAAAACAATTAGGCCTAAACATTTTCTAAACCGTCCATAGGCGTATACAACTAGTGCAACCCTTACCTGGTTAACTTAGCCTAACCTAAACAAAAAATAAATACCAATAATAAAAAGACCTGGATAGACCTACCTAGGGATGAAAAATTAGACCTCAACAACTTCTTACGCACTTACAGAATTAACTAGAACTGGCGCATTAATGAGCTAGAAATAGAAAAAGAAAATAAACTTAAGATAACCTTGACCTAGCAAATAAAAGTAACAAGCACACACCTTTATCTATTTCCCTAGGCCTAACAAACTCCCCGTACACACCCATAGGTCTAAATCAAGCATCAATGAGAAGAAAATAAAAAAAAATATCCTAATGGTAAAAAAAAAAAAATAAATAAAATGAATAATGGAATCAATGTTACACCAAAAATGGACACTGTGTCAACTCGTCAATTAAAGTCAATTTTTAACCAACTTTCAGACCCCCTAGGCTTTCCATACGAACAGTACATCTACAACACACCCCATGGAAGTCGGCAACCCAGTCAAGCCCCCAGTGTAGGCCTAAATAAACGAGGAAAAAGGCAAGATAATTTTTCACTTATCAATAACATGAAGATCGGCACACCTTCCTACCAAGCCGCCATTATTTCCTCCTCATTTCTCGTCTCTCCGCCATTCCTCCCCGGCGGTACGTGGCCCAAAGTTACTTGCACCTTTGCTTAGCTCACTCACCTGCACATCTTCGTTCCTGAGTTCGTCTATCAGGACAGCAATAGGGTAGAGTGAATCGTCAGCCGTCCCTTCACTCGCCGCCATCTTGTGCTCTTGTGAGTCTCCTGTCGGCGCACAGAGAGACACTGCTTAAATATTATGGACGTAGAGACCGCCAGGATATTAGAGATGATTTTATATATGGTGGTATATATAGTATTAGTGGTAATAGTGGTAATAATAATGATAGAATTAATAGTAGTGGGTTTGATATATTATGCTTCCTATAATTAGATTCTGTTTAAGAGGAAGGTTTCATGATATTTATCACTGTCTTTTGGCTGTCGGATCTGTAAGTGGACTGGTAACAAAGTAGGCTTTTTTTTTTTTTTTTTTTGTTTTTTGGCCAGTTTTTTTTTTTTTTTCAGTCTCATACAAAAATACACACACACACACATCAACTTGAAAATAACTCCAAAATCAGAACACACACACACACACACCACATTTACCAAACCTACACCACACATCCACGCATTTTTTTTTTTTTTTAATGATTAGTTAAGAATACTGCATACGTTACTTTTGTAATGCTGTAATTCTTGTAAATCGCAGAGTTGAATGGTAGACTAAATTAAATATTATGATCTAGTAAATATTATTACAGAAAACCTAACATTGAACGGGGATACTAAACTGAATATTTTCAGCCGTCTCCTCTTCCTCCTCCTCCATTTCTCCATTTTTTGCTATTCCTCCTCCAGCGTACACATCAATAACAACAACAACAACGACAACAAGAGAAACATGCACTGACAGGCATGGCCCACCTTCACTACCGCCCCCACCCTCACACACAGAGTGGTGTAGTGATAGGGGCGAGCGATGGGATTGCCTAGGGCGGCACATCTCTCAGGGGGCGGCACAAGCAAGGCTACTGAGATTATTGATGTTCGGATCGTTATTTTAGACTTTGCAATACTGAAGGCGCATTAAATACTGATATAAAGTTCACATGTGTTTACTATGATATATGTTTACATAATGAACAAGTTTCTCCCCATGTAAATTTATCTCTCACTACGCCACTGCAGACACACACACACACACACACACACACACACACACACAGTTATTCACCAATCATACAGTTATCTGATGAACGGACGTACCATTTAAACACTTTCATCTCCTCACATCATACAATGAAGACAAAATACTAACGTTACAGGAATAAAAACACATCACTTCGTTCACCTGTATCCGTCATTGTCTTGTTTTGGGATGATAAAACAATAATTGAGGCAAAATATGGGCCATCTCCTCCACAAAGATGAACTGCTAACGATGAATAATTTTTGTAAACATTTATTTCATTTTCCAATCACGAACTTTGGATGCACTTGGCGACATTTCACTGCTCCCTCAAGCTCCTGTTCATCACTGCAGGCTTGTCGATAGGACCGCCTCGGTGACCGCCAATAGTTAGTTACATTGAGCAGGGCTGTTTACTGAGTCAATTTAGAGAATATGGACCTTAAAGCAACGCACGGCGGGCAGAATAATAGATGACAATAGGAAGATTGGCTGGAAACAGAAAGGCTGGGATAACAGAAGAGAATGAGAGTTGCCAGACACACGATTATAAGGCAACGATTCAACACTAACTTCTTTCTAAATATTCCCAAAAGTTGTCGGAAATGTAATGGTAGGTCGCTAAATTAATACAACAGAA
The DNA here is from genome assembly GCF_017591435.1 of Portunus trituberculatus. Classification (NCBI taxonomy): domain Eukaryota; kingdom Metazoa; phylum Arthropoda; class Malacostraca; order Decapoda; family Portunidae; genus Portunus; species Portunus trituberculatus. Next base: position 16,765,072 of record NC_059268.1, on the reverse strand, counting down.
CCTAAAACTATGTGACATGTCCACGAGGAACTGATTTGAGGTTATAAGATAAGTTTTCCGTGGAGTACTACAGGGTCCAGCACCTCAGACACTTCACCGTAGCCAGGCAGCCGCTCTCTGTGCTCTCACCGCTCAGTCTTTAACATACGGCCTTGATGGTGTGATGTGACGTCGCTCTGTGCCAAATTGTGTGTTGAGTAACTTGGGACAGTATCTCACTCTTCCTGAAACTAACGTTCTTGTGGGATACGTTGCTGCTGTTACGCCACTGAAGTGAAGTAAGTGTTCAAGTTGATTATGAGTTGTATTTCGTGGTGATTTGTGGTCTAGTAGTGCAGTCCTCATGTGTGTTAGCTGTTGTCATCTTCGAATCTCAAAACACAGTAAATGCTGCCTCCGTAGATGAAAGTTGTGAAGATATTGTACTGTACTGATAGACTCCAATTACTCTTTCCGCTCATACACAAACAATACAGATCAGCAAATGCTCCATCCTCACTAGAAACACACCACCATGCTCCAGTCTCTCAGCCAGTGCTCCGAACACACCAACACACACACCACACGCCACCTTTACGATGTCACTCGTCTGTTGGAAGAAAATATGTATTGTTTTGAAATTACCTTTCTCATATTTATTGCCACAACCATCATGCCAAACCTTTACTTGTCAGAATACGCTGGTTTCAATTCCCCTGTACACACACACACACACACACTCAGGTCTTATTGCCGCCGATATAGAGTTGACTTATGGGTTATGGAATGTGTTAAGGTGAGCACCAATATAAGGTTGTAATATGTGTGTGCGTGGCAGGTAATCTGTGGCCTGTGGGTTCATGTGCACCAAGATATTCTATTTAAAGCTGTGAATCTTAAGCTGTAGCGCCCTAGTCACGCGCGGCATTAAGACTGCTCCTGAGGGTGCCTGCGGTGTAATGTTGCGACGTTGCTTCTCGTATACATGAGAAATGCGTGCTGTATATAAAGGTGTACAGGAAAGTGTTTCGAGTGTCTACTATTCTGCTTGTCTGCTGGAGTCTATTTGTTTGCTGCTTTGGACTTCATATCTGCTGCGAGCCACCTTGCAATACCTGACCAATCTTTATTAAATTCGACTCCGCTCTGCTTTTCTTCTTCATTTAGTGAAAAAAAAGCAGACATTAGTTTGTTACGAAATTAGTATTAGCCAAGTAGTGAATGGGACTCAGCCCTGGTGTGACTGGAGTAATTTGTAACCCAAGCAGTAACAGATTCCCGCTATGCACCTGCCCGTGACCCGGAGGCTGCCGAGGAACGGACGGCACAGTGGTCGCGCCTGTCTGCGAGGCTCCATTAATGAACTGCTCGTCCCTGCACTAAGAGATGGAAAATAGGGAGGTTAATACTTCTACATGATTACTCACGTTGACATCAATCCAAAGAGAGGCAGAGTCGTAGCTGGGTGATGTTTCCCATATCAGCTACAGTTTACGTTTTAATATCACATGACGCCACTGTAGAGAGAGAGAGAGAGAGAGAGAGAGAGAGAGAGAGAGAGAGAGATTATCACATGCATCAGTTCATCGCACGTTGCAGATTCACGGATGAGTAATCACAGCGCCTATCGAATTTCCAGCTGCAGTTTTCGATTAGTACCTTTGTAGTGCTTTCGTGTGTGTGTGTGTGTACTCCCATCGAGAGTTGGGGGAACGGGTGTGAGTGAGTGACTCACCGTGCAGTCATACGTGGTTGTCAGGACTCCGAGAGGATCACAAACCCTAGGTAAGACTCATGTTTCAAAGTCAGACACAAGATACCCCCCTTCTCCCAGCCGGCAGTCACGTGTGCACCCTCGCCCCTCGCGGCCCGGAAGCCTCCAGGGGTCAGCTGCTGGTGGTCGGCAGGGAAGGGAAGTTGTTTTGGCTACTCGCATGTGGATGGGCGCTCTGGGGACGAGACATGTGAACAGTAAAATTTTATGACGAGGGATTTTTTGTAATGAGTTATGAGTGATGGGCTAAGTGACGCTGCCTTCGAGCACTTCCACAAGCTGATTTTGTTTTTCATGTGTAAGAGCCACTGGCCATGCAATAAAGTTTTTTTTTTTGAGGAAAAGAAAGAAAAGGGAAAAAAAGGTCCATTTAAATACCAGTTCCCAAAGTTATGCCAAAAAGAATGATCAAATAACAGAGGAAACAGAGAGAGAGAGAGAGAGAGAGAGAGAGAGAGAGAGAGAGAGAGAGAGAGAGAGAGAGTTGTCGAAGCAGTGGCATCTAATTATCAGTAGTGGTGTTGGTGGTGGTGGCGTTGTTGCCGTTGGTGTATCACATTACCATCGTTACATCTCTAACAAGAATCAGGACAGAGAGAGCGCTGGAGCAGAGAGTAAGGAGTCACTTGATCCACCTACCCACGACCTGTCATGGGCGGCTGCTCTTGCTGAGTCCCTCCACCTACGGCTATAGTACCTTCCCACCCCACTCCACCCACCAGACAGTCCACACAGCCTCCCACACACCCCCAACTCTCCACCCACAAAAGCCACACGTGCATATATAACACACAGTCGTGCTAGAGATATAATGTAAAGGTAGATTGTAAAGGTGTGTTAAGCTGTGATTTATAAAGTTTCAATTTATCCCCTTATTTTTGACTAATTATCTGGGACCTGCAAGGGGACTGGTAACTAAGTGGGCCCTTTTTTTTCGTTTTATGTTGCCATTTGCCAGCTTTCCCCTCTTACATAAAAAAAAAAGGGAGGGAGCACGTGGGTTCCTGTACTGGTTGGTTGTGCACTCAGTTGCTGGAGTGTGGAATCAGGCGAGGTTGTGCACCGGCGAGTATTGATGTCTGTAATCATGTTGGAAACCAGATCGAAAAATAATGATCCTTTTTACGATAGAGCTCAAAATTTTATACCTCTAAGTTTACAGCTTATTATATTGATTTCTACATAATTATTTTTCTTTATTATACATTATACTGCCTTTACTGATCTTCAATAAGGCGCGTGTAACTTCTTTTTCAACGCCCAGATTTGAAAGTGTTTGTTATGCATGTGTGAGGTAATAAAATCTGTCCGTTCTCTCTTACTGTTACTTGATCTCTCTATGCGGATTTTGTCTCCCCTCTCTATCCTATCCGGCTTCCTTCCTTTAGTCCATTCTTCCCCTCCGCTCTCCCTCTCCCTCTCTCTCTCCTCTTACTGTTTAACTCCTCCATATAAGTTGGTGAAGCTCTTATTTAGGCATCTCCTCATCTCTCTCTCTCTCTCTCTCTCTCTCTCTCTCTCTCTCTCTCTGTGCTATGTCGGTTCCGTGGATGCTGCGAGAGTTGAGCGGTTCAGGACAGTCGAGTATTGAGAATCAGACGCGCCAAGGTCTTCCCTGACGACCACCAACGCGGATGGTCATGGCCCTCAACGAATAAAAAATAATAAAACAGGTCTTGGTGGACTTTAAATGGCCCGCAAACCAGAATTGCCCGACTGCATCAGACCTTGTTGACGGATCCACGACCATCACGACCTGTATCTTCTCCTGTGCGTCTCCCTCCGCCTCTGCTGGTTCTTTTGTTAGGGTGGGATGGCGGACCGAGAGAGAGAGAGAGAGAGAGAGAGAGAGAGAGAGAGAGAGAGAGAGAGAGAGAGAGAGAGAGACTACGCAACATGTTTAAGCTTCTTTATTAACACCACACACCCTAAATAGGAAAGTCTCAGTGCTTTGTTTTCAAATGGAGATCCAGCAAGGCGGTGCACGTCCTGAGACACATCTTGAATAAGTTTGAGGCGCGGGTGAGAAGTGCACTAATATAGAGAGGGATGAAGGCGGATGACCCTTGGGAGCACGCCCGCTACAGTCTCCCTGCAGGGTGTGTACGTGCGTTACCGTCCGCTGATTTGTGAATAGTGCAAGGAATTGTAGAAAGAAAACACCGATTTGGTTCTTTCTCTTGTCTTTTATATTATATTGTGTTTTCAGTGGAGAGTTTAGTGTTTAAGGTTAAATGTAATGAATTGTCGACAAATGTGATGCAGTGAATTAGCGTACCCCTTCAGTGCTGGGACGCATTTTTGCCTTGAGTTTTGGGTGTGATTAGACGGTTTTATTTACATTAGGAAGGATCTATGGAGGTCAGAAGATTAGTAGCGAGAGTCTTCACTATTTTAATTAGCACATAAGTTTTTGAAGCTCTATAAGATATCTAAATAGGAAGCAGAATAGATACGAAAACGTGTCATGGTACTGAAGAGGTTAAGTTTAGGCAATACTCAGTAGGGAATTCAGTTAAGAAGAAGCAGAAAATACAGAACAGGATGACTAGGACACACAGACATACAGACGGTCGAAGGATCCACTGGGGGAGGCGAGGTGACCGATAACAAACCCTCTACTGCCTTTCCACTCCGGTAAAACGACAAGATGCGATTCCCCTTTCCATTAGTATTCACCTCTTTCTCGTAGACTTGAGTGTCGACCCGCAGACCAAGGAAGGGAGTGAAGGGCTCGTGGAAGACCAGTGGCGACCCTTGATGGAGTGACGTAGAGAAGTGTGGAAGGCGGGAGACTAGCGCTTCGACTCTGCCATTCAGTGTTTCGTGAATTTCATAATATTTTCCTGCTAAGAGTGATATGAAACGTGGGAGATGGGGATGTGTGTGTGTGTGTGTTGCAAGATGAACGTGAGTTACATTGGCTCTAATCTGCTTTGGGGGATCACATGATTATTCTCCCGCGTGTCTGAGCAGCGTGGGGTGGAGAGCAGGATGTGGGTGGGGTGAGGAACAGGGGACGGTAGAGAGAGAGAGAGAGAGAGAGAGAGAGAGAGAGAGAGAGAGAGAGAGAGAGAGTATGTGTGTGTGTGTGTGTGTGTGTGTGTGTGTGTGTTCATCTAATTAACACCTGTCAAATCTTGTTGTAACCTTCCTTTTTTATTTGCAACTTGCGAACTCTCGTATCCTCACCTCCTCTCCTCCCCACACACACACACACACACACACACACACACACACACACACGAGAAGACTGCAGAGGAAATGAGAACGCGGTGAACTGAACCCTTGTTGCTTCGGAAAGACTGTCACTAGGTTTGTTGAACAACACTAAAACCAACACTTACTCATGTACTTCTTAAATGGTCATCCTCGTCACTACCATCTCCCTCTCACTACCATTTCGATACAACTTCAATGGCTATTCTTGTCACCGCCATTCTTCTCACCTCGCTTCTTCGATTTAACCGTTATCCACCCATGAAAAAAAAGAAAAAAACAACAACCGTCTTTCTGGTGTTCGCGTGCCCGTTGCGTCACAAGTCTGCTCCCTCCTGTATGGGAACTCGCTAATGCTGTGTGAAAAGTCAATATGCGCTTTCTGTTTCATGAGCAATACGTGCTAACTATAGTAGATAAGGTAACCGTGCAATATTAGTCACTCCAGTAAGTGAAAAATACGTTCAAGACTAATACAAGAACAATATTTATTTATGGATGAGAGTGATGCTTATTGACTACAGCGGCGAGATGTAGAGGTGGCCGCCCGCTGATCCAGATGGAGGGCGAGGCAGTTAGTCCGGTTGACAGTAAATAATGTAACGTAGGCTTACCTGTTCTATCTTAACCACGTGTTACGGAAGTTATTATTATTATTATTATTATTATTATTATTATTATTATTATTATTATTATTATTATCAACAAGTGAGTAGTAGCGGTGTGCCTTGTCGTGTGGTCCATGAGGGAGAGCATTACATCAAGAGGAGAATTAGGTATGGCCGTCAGTAGGGAGAGCTTTTGTTGTGATGGTCTACCCTCCCCTCCTCATACCTGCCACCCTCCTACCGTACCCCTCACAAGAATACCTCCTGCCTCTCCCGCTCTGCTTTTAGCCCTACCTGCCTCAGCCGCTCCCATGGTGCGGAGAATTTGATCACCGGCCCGAATGTTCCTTGTCGAGGCGGCCACAAGGGAGGCACCAGATCGCGCTCCTCGGCCCGGACTAAATAGGATAAACTGCCGACCAGCTGCTCTCCTCACCACGTGTCCTTGATCACTATAACTTTGTACTTCCTCCCAGCAGACGGTGAAGAAAACGGTGTGATTCTTGGTTTCATTTTCGTAAGAGACAGAAAACGTGTCATGTAACTGAATTCATCTATAAAAAGAAAACGATTTCCTTCAATTTGGGATATGGGTGAGTGGAGATCAATGTAAATTCTGATCAATGTTGGCTATACCGTGAAATTGGTTGCCCGTGAGTTGGGTGCTTGGCGTGCAGTGCTTGTGGGTAACCTGCCATCACTCAGTCTGGGATAACAATTGTTGGTCAGACTCATGCAGAAGATTCTAAAGACTGACGAGTTGAATTACTGTACATACGTAAGAAAAAAAAAAAAAACCCCGCTAGATTTCAACCTTTAGAGAAACAGAACCAGTGTGTGTGTGTGTGTGTGTGTGTGTGTGTGTGTGTGTGTGTGTGTAATAAGACAGATCTCCACTGCGTTACAGCAACAGATTACGTTAACCCCTTCAGTACTGGGACGCATATTTACCATGAGTTTTGGTCATGATCTGACGATTTTATTTACATTAGAAAGGGTCTATGGAGATCAGAAGATTAATGGCCAGAATCTTCATTATTTTGCTCCTCACATAAGTTTCTGAAGGTGTAAAAAATCACTAAATAGTAAGCAGAATCAAGATGAAAACTCGTCATAGCACTGAAGAGGTTAATATAGTGCTGATGGAACAGTGGGGAGTCAGTGGCGGGTGCACGTTCCCTTTACTATCACCCCGCCTCTGTCCATGGCCCGCTCCTTCCCTCAGCTCCTCACCAGACGCACAATACTCAGCCGTTAGCGTGTTCCCCTCCCCCCACATCCTTCCCTTTGCCGCCACGCCGTCCGTCACCAGCTGCTGCTCAGGCACGCGGCGCGCCACCTCACCTGATGACGTTCTTCCATTGGGTGTTGACTTGATGTGATGTTCGTCATTTATTTACATATTTTTAGCGGGATTCGTCACCTCAGTCATTGGAAGTTGCAGTAACATTGTGGAGAGTTTCGTTTTGTTTCTCTCTCTCTCTCTCTCTCTCTCTCTCTCTCAGTAGTCAGTGTGTAGGAGGGATCCTTTATATGCTTTTGCCTTGATATTATTTGAGAGAGAGAGAGAGAGAGAGAGAGAGAGAGAGAGAGAGAGAGAGTGGTCATTAAAAGCCTGTGCCAAGGGTCCTAACCGATTTCCAACGCCAGGATGTGTGGTGGCAGACGGGGAGCGGGAGGGCGGTGGGACGTGGTTGTGTTATGAGTGGTCTGGTTACGGTAGCGGCGTGACCTTAGACTACTTTGGCGTAACTTTGAGTCTTATTCCACACTCAAAATTTGTACTGACTTAAGATGTATTGGAAACTTTCTCTGTCTGTTTGTCTGTCTGTCTGTTTGTCTGTCTGTCTGTCTGTCTGTTTTCTCTAATAATCTTGAGAGAGAGAGAGAGAGAGAGAGAGAGAGAGAGAGAGAGAGAGAGAACTGGGTCTAATTTTATTGCATGACTAGAATTCTTACGGTCACAATATCATTAATACTCTTAAATGTGGAGAGTGCCAATCAGTGCCGAGCTACAGTGGCACTGGTGACGTCACGAGGTTATTTTTGTCTACTGCTCATGGTCGTGCTCTGACCTCCCATAATAATTTGTTTGTGTTTCATCTCCACGGTGACTCACGCTTCTCTTTCCATAAACTTCCGGAGAGGGGACGACCTATATATACAACGAGCGAGGGAAGGAAACTATTCGACCTAACATAATGTATAAATGGGGAGGAAAGGAAGCCACAACACGACAGAGCCATATCAAACACTGAGACTGAAGGTGAAGGTGAAATTACTGTAACGTGAAGTAGGTACACCACGGCCTAGTTTGGCGATGCAGAACATTTACGGTGATTTGCTCCGGTTTACTGATTAGCTTCGAGGTATTCATGAATCAACAAATAGGCTTCAGATGATGACGTGATGTACCAGATAGAACCGACAAAACACTCTCATGCATGGAAAAGAATGCAAAACCCAAACACGACCTTGTAACAGTGGCCCGCAGTGACTCACCGTCCCGCCGTGACCCGCCGCGACGAGCTGAAGTGTATCTGGGGCGGGGCTGGAGGCTTTGTAGCGCTGCCCTTGGCTGGCTCAGGTGTGTGGTGCAGGGACGCAGCTGTTGTCCCGGGTCGCACAAGTGTGGGCGTGTTTGTTTTCCTGGTGAACTACGTGCCATCCATACAGACACTGGGAAGGGCGTCTCAGTAGGCGATTCCTGCTGTTGTTACTGCTGCATGATAATAATGATAATGATAATAATAATAATAATAATAATAATAATGATAATAATGAATGAATTCTTGTAAAGGTATTGTTATTTTTTTGCTACGTTTTTTGTTGCTGTTGTTGTTTTGTTGTTGGTATTGGTGGTTGTGGTGTTGGTGAGATCAGCATTGCCCGGCTGGGGGTCGGTGGCTCAGCTGCTCAGACAGTTGAAGGAAGTGTTGGGAGGTGTAGCAAAAGTTTAGGATGCTCGAGGCTGTAACCCGGGGAGGAGCAAGTCTGTGGACTATTTGGAGGTGTGGAAAGTAGACCAGTGAAGAAAGTCATAGCTATTGTAACTTTCTTAGCTCAAAGAAATAGAACGATAAATCAAGAAAGGCAAATTACAACACTTTGCCCGGGATATTCCACCGCAGGGAGGATTGTCGTGGACGCAGACAGTGTGTTCAGTTGATCTCGCTTAAAAGACTTAAGAAATTGCTTTTATGTCCACAGATTCAGACAAATATGAAGCATCAGTGTGGTGGTCTTTGTGCCGCCAGTCAGCTGCCTCAGTGGTGGCGTGCCTGGCAGAGTGAGTATCTTTCACTCATCTGTTGTGTGGTCTTGTCTTGCGGCTTGTTCGTGCCTTGTAAAACTAAACTCTGCAGACTGTTCTTCAAAATAACTCTCCTTTAACTCGTCCCGTCCCCCGCCCACCGCCCCGGGCAGTGCGGGACCTGAGGGAGGCGTCCTGCCGTCCCAAGCGCCGCGTGGACTCCTGAGCCGCCTCGCCGGTGGCCTCGTCGGGGTGGTCCCGATAATCTGATGAGGCCCTGTAATTATCAACTACATACCGACCATGCCGAATTGACGCACCTTGGGACCGTAATGACGGTGTCTGGAAGGCGGCTGCTGAGGCGGGCTCTCGCGCTTACGTACACACACACACACACACACACACACACACACACACACACACACACACACACACACACACACACACACACACACACACACACACACACACACACACCTGCAATGGAAAGTGATAAAGACGTATATGGAAGCAAGCGTTAAGAGATCGCTGGGGACTGAAGACTCGGGAAGAAACAGTAACCTAAAGTCGCCCATGAAGAGGAGGCAGGTAACAGCAGCAGCAACGATAATAGTGATACATTGTTCTGTCAAAGATGTGCCTGGGGCCTCGTACGCCACACGCACCAGCACCCAGCAAGAAACTCCAAACTCGTACTATTGCCATCGATACTCTGCTATAAATAGACGTAGAAGTGCGCATTGTGTTTGTTCTGTGTCGCACGAGAGTCTGCGTGAGAGGGAAATGGTCGGCTGGAGCGGTGGCTAATGAAAAAAAAGGAAGGCAGGTAGGAGGGTTGGAAGAGGTAAATGGGTTTTCATGGCCTGCTGCCCCGTCGCCTCGTGAGTGTCTTAAGTGTTTTAGAGCCGCGCCGCGAGGGCTTTCTATCTGAGGGCTGCCGAGGGAGAAAGTTGGCCAAGTAAAAATCTAAAGGTATTTCGTTCGTATATGTGACAAGCTCAACTGCTCCGGACTATCCCGCAAGGTTCAGTTTTTGTATTCAGAGAAGCGTGAAGCGTGAGCGAATCATGGAAAGTGAGGTTGTCAAAGCGACCCATTACACAAGTACGTAGCCACGTCAATGTGGTGAAAGTGACTCGGTAAGAAAGTTAGCTTCGATAGAATACATCTTGTCACGTGTGTGTGTGTGTGTGTGTGTGTGTGTGTGTGTGTGTGTGTGTGTGTGTGTGTGTGTGTGTGTGTGTGTGTTATACTTAATTAAAAGATGCATCTATGACCATGAATCCACTTTTATGGTATCGCTTTTTTTTTGTGACACACACACACAAAAAAAAAAAAACTTCAATCTCTCTGTAGAAGTAAATATCAAACAGCTATAGATTTGATAGTGGAGAAAGTTTTACTGTAGACACGGTCGAGGAATTTTTAGCGTTTGATGACTGACTTGTTGAAATGGATTACAGGGAGCACCTTCACTGGGGAGGCTGGGCGGCACGACTCCAGTAGCATAGAGTACATTAGGGCGCTGGTGCGTGAGGGAGAAAAAGAAAGAAGAAGAGAGAGAGTGGGTTAGAAGGGAATGAGGTGCGTCGGGGTGGTGAAGGTAGGAGACCATTCCCTCAGTACCGCCACGAAGGGACTTATTGACAGATCGCAGTGTACACGTCAAATATTGGTTTCTCAGCGACTAGCCGGTAACTTGTGTAGAGAACGTGCCAAGGAGGAAAAGACGCTGATAGGCTTCTTAAAGAGGGAGAGAAAGAAAAGATGTTAACTCATGATTGATTATGTAGACATGCGAGGGATAAGATCAGTTTAAAAGCCGCAGTGGGTATTACTCAGCAGTGTTTGTGTGAGGAATTGAGGCGTGGTGGTTGCTAGTTAATCAGAGTTCAGTGCTGCTGGTGAATACTGATGATGATGATGATGATGACGAAAATGGTTACAATAATTATGGTTACTTGTAAAAGCAAAATGTAATGGCTGTTCTTGTCTTTTATAGTAGTAGTAGTAGTAGTAGTAGTAGTAGTAGTAGTAGTAGTAGTAGTACTAGTGGTAGTAGTAGTAGTAGTAGTAGTAGTAGTAGTAGTAGTAGTAGTAACAGAAATAGTAGTAGTTGTAGTAGCAGCAGTAGTAATAATAGTAGTAGTGAAAGCAGTTGCAGTAGTAGCAGCATAAATAGTTACATACAAGATAATATAAAGGCTAATTACAATGCATATTTTTGTTATTTATTGGCGAGAGGAAGTCTACGGTAAGAACATGCTATATTTCACTTACTCTACGGAAAAAGGTCCTCAGTTTTCAGAGTTGTTTTCATGATTGCAGTGGTGAAATATGATGTTTGTCTTACTTATAATGATGTTTGGGGTTTAAGAGGGTATATCAACTGATTACAATGGTGTCTCAAGGTTTGCAGGGATGTGAAACGGTTCATATCGATGCTGTAAGAGTCTTCAAGTATTTTTTTTTTTTCCAGTTTTCAAGATTGTTTTCATGATTTCAAAGATAGATTATGATATTTTCGTGACTTATAAGGATGTCTTGGATTAGCAAGTATACATCAAGAGTTTACAAAGGTGCTTAAAGGATTTACAATGTCAACTCCCTTCCATCAAGGCTATTACGAAAATTATTGAAGTTCTTTAATTTTGTCCAATGTATCAGACTTCCTTTGTGGTCATTGGTAAGCATTTCTCTCTCTTTCTCTCTCTCTCTCTCTCTCTCTCTCTCTCTCTCTCTCTCTCTCTCTCTCTCTCTCTCTCTCTCTCTCTCTCTCTCTCTCTCTCTCTCTCTCTCTCTCTCGCCTACCATGTTTTTTAAGTTGTATTTTTTCCTTTTTCATTCCTATTTCCTTGATTCCGTGACACATTCTGGTTTAACTCTCCTGTTCTTATTCTTTGTTTTCTCTACGGTCACTGCTGCGGCCCATTTCTGCCTCTCCCTTTTCTCCCTTTCCTTTCCCCCGTTCCACCACTGAAATGCCTTCATAAACAAGCGAGAGACAACTATATTGCTGGGCGGGGAAGACAGAAGACGCACACTGGCGAGTTGGGGCGACGACCGATGTTGTAAAACGCCAGGTGCTCTCTCGACGCCTTTTTGGACTCAGCTCATAAACAATGCCTGAGGTGATGAGGTGGAAGAGGGAGGGAGGGACGAAGCCTAACACACCTGACCACACCACTGTTCGACATCCACCTGCTCTCCTCCTCTCCTCTCCTCCTCCTCCTCCTCCTCCTCCTCTTCCTCCTGTGTCTCCTCTTACCTCTTCCTCCCGTCGCACCTGTGTGGATGTCTCCCATTGTTGTTTGTAGACGTGACTTTGACCCACCGTGCGTGTCCTTCCCAAAACCTTTTCCTCTCCTCTCCTGTCAAGTTTTAGGGTGAATGTGTAGGCCATCCTGTGAAAAAAAGGGTCATTGTTCAGAGAGGGAGAGGGAGAGGGAGAGGGTTGTTGGAACGGAGATAAGTTTATTTTTAGCACAGCGGAGCAACATTAACCTCGGCAAATATGCTCGGGAGGTTGTTCCTTTGTTAGATGAGCAGCAGTCCTCACGCGCGTCACCAAGGGCCGCCTCTCATGTTCCTTGGTGTTGTTGCTCGCTCGCCACCACCACCACCACCACCACCACTAGCATGACTGTACCTTCATAACACTCATTCCCTTAATCCTCTCTCCGGTTCTCCTGTATGCTGGTGGCGAAATATTATTATTTTGATACACACACACACACACACACACACACACACACACACACACACACACACACACACACACACACACACACGTACGTCGCCTTCTTCACTTCACACCGTAGTAGGTTTTGCTTTCACGATGTGTTGGAGTCTTGTGTAAGAAATGTTGTTTCTTGTGTCATGTCTCAGTCTAGAATCACAGATATTGACTTCTGAACCTTTGCTGGAATGGATGGAAGACCTTTAGCACTAATGAGAACCCGGAGTATAAGGCGACGTATGACGTATATGCATCTATTACGATGTATTTTTAGTACAATTTTGTTACTTATTACATAAAAGGAAGTGTCAATGTAGTATGGTGGCTATAGTTAAGGGCATTTCTCTCTCTCTCTCTCTCTCTCTCTCTCTCTCTCTCTCTCTCTCGCAAAAACAACCAGCTTTACGGAAAACCAGCTAGGAAAAAAGCAGATTAGGAGCGGAAGCCAGCAAGTGACCACCCTGCTGCTTCTCACGCTCAATTGCTTCTTTCCCACGACGCAAGTTCTGGAGGAAACAATTTATATAATACATGATTGTACCCCAGAAGCAGTCTTGAAGGTCTTGGAAGGTGAGGAGGAGGAGGAGGAGGAGGAGGAGGAAGAGGAGGAGGAGGATGAGGGAAGCGTGAGCGAGGAGCATAAATACCTTCAGGTTTCTGCCATTTCCTCCACCACTGGCCAATACAGGGACAGAGTGACGTGCGTGTACCTTGAGAGACAGACACACAAACAGACGTACGTTCACGCATACAGATAGACAGACTGAGATTGTGTATCTTGAGAGACAGACACACAGACAGACCTACGTTCACGCATACAGATAGACAGACAAACAGACAGACGTACGTTCACTAATACAGATAGACAGACTGAGATTGTGTATCTTGAGAGACAGACATACAGACAGACGTACGTTCACGCATACAGATAGACAGGCAAAGAGACAGACAGACGTGCGTTCACGAATACATACATACTGAGATTGTGCACTTTGAGAGACAGACACAATGACGCATGCAAATACACTTACTGAGATTGAGAAAGGCAGATAACCATAGACACTGATAAACAGATGGACAGACATGGAAGGAGACGGATAAACGGAGAAGAACAGGGAGATAGCGGGATATTTATAAAGAAAGAGGAAAGAGATTGAAAAAAAGGGAAAAATTGAGATAGAGTTGAAATATAGAGACAACAGATATTAGGACACACACACAAAGATCCTGCCTTCACATCTGACATTCCTCTTTTAAATATCCTTACTGAATGAAGCCTGTAAGCTCATGTAACAAGCGAGAGGCGGGGAAAGAAAAGTGACTGAGGCTGGATAAACGAGGATGGGGTTTCCTTATGTAACGAGGGTGGAGGGGGAGGTGAGTCCGGAGCTCGCCATGTCTAGTATACCCAGCACCAAGGGAGGCAGGAAGGCGAGGCGAGGAGAGGAAAGGGACGGGAGGCAGGCAGGCAGGGAGGAGATGCATCGTCCCAGCCCACGCACTGCCCATCTTCTGTTGTGTATACGGCACCGCCCTCTGATGCATTCTCTCTCTCTCTCTCTCTCTCTCTGGCGTGTTCATGAAGTATACACTGAATTTTCGTTGCATTGAATAGATAAACAAAAGAAAAACCTGCGTCATAGCGAAACAGACAAGACGAGTGCGACGAGGGAACGTATTGATATTAGAATACATTTAGAAGCAAGAGGATATAAAACATTCATTAGTGACTTCATATTACCGCATTTGGAATATTTAATGACACTCCATATTATAAAACTAGATGTGTTGTGAACCGTAACGAATAGACCCTTCTGACTTTCTCCCACCCAAACCTGCAAATAGTAATGATTGAGAGACTACTTTGAAATTCTTCCGTCCACTCCGCCACTTCCGTCTCGCACCATCCCGACCCATCTTACCCATCAACATTCACGCCTACCCACACCCAGACACTTTTCCACAGACATCGAAAAGGCAAAAAAAAGAACTCCCAGGCCAGCTTCCCGTCAAATGATGCGTGACCTTCCTATAATTGGCAGTTGTTGATGGCGGTAAACCTCATTCGTGTGAACCTGCAATGGCTGAGTGATAGAGTAATGGACAGAAAAATAAGCTTGTCGTCGGGAACACCTCAAAACGTCCTCACTAACGACGTCGTGGGAACTTGAACTACATCACCGAACTCAGACAGCGCTCCTTAACGTGTCGTATCAGTCACTGCAATCATTCGCCAAACCGCAGCGTGTCGTATGCTGCACGTGCATGAAGGTGGCAAGATTCTACCGTGAACTTATAAAAGGACGCGGCCTCTACATAACAACTCATCTCAGTGTATGGAGCAAGGTACAGAAGGGAAGGGGGTGGTGTCCTTGGTCAGTCCTTGCGCTCCTTCCTCTGAATCATATCTTGAAATACCTCTGCACCGCACCTACACAATTTTCAGAAGACTCTTGTTAAAGTTCTACGGACTTAAAGGGTGTTTTGATGCATGCTTCTGCACTAGTTATAGTAAACATGTTATTGATGCAAATACGCACACATCCTTTCAGTTATCCAGCGGGACATTTTTCTCGTGGAGTGTGAAGGCGAGGTCGATGAAGGAGAGCAAAGAGTAAAACAGCACCGAGGCGTTGGAGAGAAGCCACACTGCGGAACTAATGAGCTGCGGCGCGGCCTCCGCCACACACACCTGCCTCTGCCTCGCCTCCTCGCCTCGTCGCCTCCTGACCAGCGCGGCCCTGTAGTAAATACCTAACTGCCGCCACCTGGCCTGTTCCCGGATTTGCGTGTGATTTGTACTCGAGCCTCACAGTGTAATGATATGCCTGGTGCTGAAGCACTTCCTTCCTTGTAATGATTATTTTTTTCATCTTTCCTGATAAGAGGTAAAGGCAGCACTAGTGTAATCTGGCCTTTGTGAGCGTCCTCTCAGCGTCTACTTGTGGCTGGTTAGACCGCATAGTATTACAGTTGTAGTCACGGTAATGCGATGTGGACTGCCTCAAGGAATTATGATATAAATGAACGCTGCGTTAGGGAAAGCGACGCTGCTCCGGCTATGCCGCCATGCCGCCAGCTGGCCGGAATTGACCGCACCGACGTGATGTCTCGCTCCGGCCACAGGAAGAAAAAAGAAACCCACGAGTGCTCATCAGGGCCACTAGGCCGCTCATGGCATGACGGTGACTTACAACATTGAGGCAATAATTATAACGATATCAGCAGAACTATGTTTTTGTGTTGTTACAATTATTGCATGATACTGAGTGGACAAAATATTTCAGATACAGATCAACAAAACACGGTGCTCCTCGCCTGGCAACACGTAACATGCCAAGATTATAATTCAGCCCTGATGAGCAGCCATTAGAAGACTGCCGTGATTCCTGATGGCTCAAAACATTCCCTCGAGTATCACTTGAAGAGTAAACAATGCATGACAATGTATGCCTCGTGATATTCCAAGGATCAAACAGGAAGCTCTCAAGAACCGAAAGAAGAACCGAGGACATCCGGTATCCTTGTGTTGGGTCGCGTCGAACCAGGCGAGAACTGATTATTATCATTTTTATGGTTTACGACTGACGGCCGTCTTTCCTCATCTGTCAGGCTGTCGGGGACCCTCGATATTTCCACGTCACATATGATGGCCGGCTGGGTATGTGACTGTAATGCATTGACTCTTTTCTCTCAAGTGTAGTGAAGCACAAGTCATCCATCAGTTGGTGAAGCGTGGCGGCTGGAGATGCTCAGGCGTGCAGGGACAGTGGTGGAGCGAGGATCTGAGTGGAGAAGGTGGCGTTGAAGCATGGGTAGTAAGGATGAGAATGTCACCAAAGGAGGCGGCTGCTGGCACTGGGTAAACAGGCATCCAGCTGGAGGAGGAGGAGGAGGAAGAAGATGGGGTGGCGGCGGTAACAAGTTTTATGTGGCGACACCGGGAACTCGTTTTTAGGATGGTGGAAACTGGCGGCTGTGGTGGTAAAGAAGCCTGAGCTTGTTTTATGTGGCCTTGTTTGCTGTGGCAGAGGGGCACGTGAGGCTCTTAGGGCTACTGAAGTATGGTATTACGTGATTATAAGCCACTCTTGAGGGTTCAGCATCTTTGTTCATGCCAGAGTAGTGAGAAGGAAGACAGTTGCTGCCTCCGCGATACACGAGGGAACGGATGAGATTTGTAAAGTGAACGTTAATCATTTAAAGTCAGCGAACCAAGACGCGTGGTACTTAGGATGGATGGCAAAAAATCCACCACCTTTTTGTATGAGCTAATTCACATCCGGAAGTGTACAAAAAGAATTAGATGCGTTTTTAAATATGTCGTTGTTTTGTTGAACTGATATTTTTTTTCCCTTCCGTTTTGTGACTTTCTCTAACAGGATGGAAACCTCGTAGAATTCACATTTTTCGCTGCATCCGTCTGGCCGGAGGTAGCTTTGGTCTGATTTGCGGCATCAAGTAGGAACAAAATTGATGAAGTTTTCAGTCGTTTGATCTACATATTTTTCAGGGACTTCATGGGAGATTGAATTTGAGTGCCCACGAAACCAATAATGAGAATGTTACAAGTCTCTCACGGTTCTTGCCAGGTGTACGTAGCATAAAATATTAATAAAGTTGAGTTCATTGATTGCATTTCTCCAGTTGAATAGTCACGTGTTCCGCCTCGCCTGCATCACTGTCGAGACAGGGACACGGGGACACTTTGCCGCTCTTTCTTACACATTGTTCCGCGGAAAACTGAGCAATGCAGGTGTACAAGGGCCGCAGTACATGGTGTAGAGTCTATTTACACACACACACACACACACACACACACACACACACACACACACACACACACACACACACACACACACACACACACACACACACTTACACACACTCAGGGAAGGCATGTGTGCACGTATAAACATTCGTGAGCGAAAACTCCGCTAGCTATGCATTGAGACTCTCTCGGCCGGAACTAGTCAACTCCTCATCCAGCTACGCTTCCTCACGTCCTGCCCTCCTTGCCCTGACTCTCCCACACAAACACACAGACACACACACTCTGCCCACTTCAGGCCTTCCCAGCTGAGGGTCGTGACTGCCGCTTGGTGTGTTTGTAGTGTTCTGATGTGGTAATAGAACGCGCTGGGAAAGACTGTCAGAAGATCCACCTTAGTATCAGAAGCCTTGCCTGAGACCGGTTTTTGTTTCCGTGTCATAATGAAGCAGAGAGAGAGAGAGAGAGAGAGAGAGAGAGAGAGAGAGAGGGAGAGGTTTGTTTGTGGTTAACCCCTTCAGTACCATGCCTCGTTTTCATATTCATTCTGGTTATTAGTTGGCGATTTTATACAGCTCCAGAAACATATGATGGGATTAGAATAACAAATGCTCCGGCCATTAGTCTTTTGACCTCCATAGACCCTTGTTAATGCAAATAAAATCGTCTAATTATGTCCAAAAATCAAGGTAAAAACGCGTCTCAGTATTGAAGGGATTAAGAAGCAATCCGATCACCCATCTCTCTCCCTCAGTGCTGCCATCATCCTATCATATATCTTCGTAAAAAAAAAGACGGTAAAGAAAGGAAAGAAATGGAAAAAAATTTGATCAAGTCTTAGCTCGAATCCTTTGTCTGTCCGGAGCGCGTTGTGGTGAGGCAGGCATTCCGGGATCAGTCGCTTTTTCGTTGTTGTCATTGTTTGTTTCGCTGTGAGTCGGGTTTACGAAATTGTTGTTATTGTTCTTCTTCCTCTTCTTCGTTGTCTCTAGAATAAGGGATTAAAACATATACCCGAATGAAAAATAAAATTACTTCTTTCTGGTTTTACGAAATTGTTGTTCTTCTCCGTTGTCTCTAGAATAAGGGATTAAAATATAAAAGTACTTCTATGGTTACAGCGACTGAATTCACTGCGCATCGTAAAAAGAGGCTTAAAGACTTTAGGACGGAGAGAGGGAGCTGGGAAAGTCATCCTCTATACTTTTATTTCCACAGCGAGGCGAGATAAGAAGTCTTGTCTAAGGTAATGCGTCTCTCTAGGGCGATCTCTGTCTGGTATATGGGTGGATTAACTGCGTGTTGTTGTTGTTGTTGTTGTTGTTGTTGTTGTTGGTTGGTGGTAATGGTGGTATTCTTTTCTTCCTCCTCCTCCTCCTCCTCCTTGTTCTCGTTCTTCTCCTCCTCCTCCTCCTCCTCCTCCTCGTCCTCCTCGTCCTCCTCCTCCTTGTCCTCCTCCTCTTTCTTCTCTTTCTCCTCCTCCTCCTCCTTCTCCTCCTCCTCCTCCTCCTCCTCCTCCTCCTCCTCCTCCTCCTCCTCCTCCTCCTCCATATACAGCCTTTGTGGGGCAGCAGCAGTAACCTCACGCCACCCCTGCCTCTGTTTATACCTCCCAGGCCCGCCCGTCAGGTGGCTGGGGGTCGCGGCGCCGCGCTGGGGAAGGGGGAAGTTCTGACCCTACTGGCGAAGGTCAAGTTGCGCGGGGCGATGCAGAGGCTTGGTGGTGGTGGTAGCGTTTTTGCCGTGTGCATGGTGATGGGTAATGGTGGTGGTGGTAGTGGTGTTAACAGCAGCATCAATAGTGGTAGCAGTGGTGGTGGTGATAACAGTAGCATCAGTAGTGGTAGTAGTTGTGGTAGAAGTGAATACTAAGATCAGTATCAAGCCTTCACTCTTGTCGTCGCACAAAGAGAAGTTTTGCTGTTTTCTTATCTCGTGGGAAAAACAAACCTCCTAGGAGAAGAATTCACAGTTCTCTTGTCTCGCCTCTGCTACTTGTTATAATTGCCTTTTACGACAAGAAGAGAATAAAGAATCACATCTGTAATATGTCATGTTTTAGCGAAAAAAAATTAGGTGTTATGAATCAAAAGATAATTAAGAATACTTTCCCGTTCCCTTACTTGTTTGTCTGGAAAGTATGTTTGGTATTGTAAAGTTTTACAAGAACTACTTCAACAAATAGAATGAGAGAGCACATTCTTAGAGTTTCCTTACAGTAAAAAAAACAAATTATCATGTTGAAGCTGGATGATGGCAGACTGTTTGTCAAGTTTTTGTCAAATTATTCTTCAGAGAAAGCATTGTCACACCTGACTTGTGTTGCCGCGCAGTCACTGACTCACCTTCCATCACCACCTCGATGGCCATTTCTTCGTGCTTACTGTGCTTTTTTTTTTCTCTATCTCTCCTTTTTTATGTTTTATTTTACCTGGAAGAGTAAAATTTCTCATGAACACTAGTGGTACAGGATGCGAGATGATTATTTAACAAACATGACAAAGAAAGTCTTCAATTCGAAAGTAAGAAACTACAACGAGTGTAAGTAACAATCCTTGTGGCTTAACATCTACACGGAAACAGGAACGCTCCTTGTCTAAAGTTGTTATTGCAGAGTATCCTTCCTTGAGAGAGAGAGAGAGAGAGAGAGAGAGAGAGAGAGAGAGAGAGAGAGAGAGCAGTAGTAGTTCTTTTTTTTTTTATGTTGTGGCCTGTATGTTTACTTAAAGAGAATGGGAAACGCTGTTCAGCTACCACCCATTAGTGGCGCAGACAATTTTATTTATAGTGGTACCCATATTAGGGCCCATATCAACACCTAAGCGCATCTTTGGTGTAACCACCTAGAGCCTGGGTATCTTGGTGACATGAAGTTAACATTAAACCACTCGACAAATGGGAAATTATAAAGGTGGTACGTGGTGGGATTCGAAGGTACTCATGGACGTCTGCCTGACCCCATGCTCACCACCTTTTCCACTAGGCCACCCTGTAGTGTAGTAGTAGTAGTAGAAGTAGTACTAGTAGTCGTAGGAGGAGGAAGAGAAGTTGTTATTGTTGTAATGATAGTAGTAGTACCAATAACAACAATTCCTGGTTTTCAAAGCTGTGATGGTGGTGGTGGTGGTGGTGGTGGTGGTAATGCCGTAATACAATAACAAGTTTGCTCTAAAGGCGAAGAGTTTGCTGGAGGGCACGAGGTGATGGTGAAGGTTCCCGCGTTAGCTAGAGCACACAAACCAAATGCAACAATACTTTGACAAACTCAGGTGTGCGCCGAGGAATACCGTCGCAATTTTTACTTCCCCTATCGAAGCAAATAACTGGCTGCCTGTATATGTAGTGAAAGTATCGCGATTTTTCTCATTATTGACAGAAAGTTTGATTTCTCTCCATGTTACCAAGTCATGCAAGAACCTGACGTCCATTAATGTTTGGTTAATATCTGTAATCCTTGGTTATGAGGAAAAATGTGGACACGGTAACTTTTTTGGTTAACGAGAGAGAGAGAGAGAGAGAGAGAGAGAGAGAGAGAGAGAGAGAGAGAGAGAGAGACGACAACACACATACTCTTCGTTAGCTCCTAGGAAACACACACACACACACACACACACACACACACACACACACACACACACACACACACACACACACACACACACACACACACACACACACAGTCTTTCCCCAGGAAGCTAAGAGCAGGCCGAGGCGGGGGTGAGGTGAGAGGTGTGCTGGTATGCGGGTGGCAGTGTGGTGCTGGCGGCGGCGACGACTTGCGAGAGAGAGCACCACGTTGCCTCACTGTGCTTAGTACGGCGTGGCGAGGCAGAGAGAGAGAGAGAGAGAGAGAGAGAGAGAGGGGCAGATTCTGAAATAGCTCTATGCAATACCTCCACTACATCCAAAACACTCTAGGTAAAGTGACAGGTTTTTTTAGGGGTCGTTTTTACGGTTTTAGTGACAGATTGACAAGATTTCTACATTACTAACAGTAGAAACACTCTTGAAAACCCACGTAATCATCTCTGTTGTCTTTGAAAACAGTCGTGGTGAGAGAGTAAAGTGTATCTTAAATCTTACTACAACGTTGCGAGAGAGAGCAAGAGAGGGAAAAGAGACAGAGAGAGGAGCGTGTGGCGTGGATGATGGGTCTAGGAGGATGTGGGGTGGGGGGGCTGTGGCTGCGTGTCTCCTGCTGGTGTCATCGTGTGCTGGTGCAAGGGTGCTGCTGTGGTCACTCTGGTCCAGCAGTGGTCTGGGCTTAACTACTGAACAAAGCAGATAAATTCGGATGGTCTACCACTACTTGAATTACAGTGTTTCCTTTCTATTCTTTGGAGCTCACACGCCGCCCCGTCCCTGTTCCCATCCCCGTCCTGTATTCATTCCATTTTCCTGTAGGGTATTCTGAGTCCCCGCCTGAATTAACGAGGCAACTGAACGGCCTTTTAACATGTTCCCTGCGTGGTGCGGCCGGACTAACAACGCGAATAGCTGAATCTATCGGGTTATTTATGGCATTGTTGGTTGGTGTCTGTTCTTACTCTTGTTCGCGAGTTTCTTCTAAGGCTCATATTTTGGAACGCCCTGGGATCTTATTAGCATTGTTCTTCATTAAAGGTTGCAGGGAATATTTACCCGGGTTTTCATGAGAGAGAGAGAGAGAGACCTTACTTCCACCAGAGGATGTTAAATGTTGTGGAGATAAGACACGGAAATATTTGCTCATGGATGTGAAGTTTAAAGGGCGAGTGTGTCGTGCTAGTGGGCAGTGAATCATATTACGTGCCCAAGTGTACGATAGATAAATAACAGTTGACTAGGGGCGGCAGAATTACTCACTGCCTTCAGGATATTATTTGTTTTTCATATAGTGGCGCAGCGGTGAATAGAATCGCTTCAGAGATTGGTGGGGCGTCGTCCTTCTCAGAATCTCTATGAGGCTCAAGTTGATTAATCGAGACAAGAACGAGCGTGCCTGCGTCGGTGCGTACTACGGGCGGCCAGGGCTGGTGTGCGGATGGGAGGGGAGGGGAGGGAAAGGGTGAAGGAAACATGAAGAGAAATGGTGATGACTGAGAAACCCGCCGAGGGAAAAGAACGAGAAGAGAAACGTGGCAAAGAATGTGTGTTGCTGTTAGTTAAGCGCCATCTTGCTGCAAATAATTATCAA
The DNA here is from genome assembly GCF_017591435.1 of Portunus trituberculatus. NCBI lineage: Eukaryota > Metazoa > Arthropoda > Malacostraca > Decapoda > Portunidae > Portunus > Portunus trituberculatus. The sequence goes on along the minus strand of NC_059268.1, from coordinate 16,742,553 downwards.
CATTGAAAGTTCGTATTACCAAACAGCCTATTTTCTGGAGAGCTCTGTTGGATAAAAATTAATAAGAAATTCGTAAAGCTTATTGTTCCTTGGAGTTTGTGAGTGGGATGGGAAAGCTTTACTCATTAATGTAATCTTTAGAGGCTCTCAGTAAGATTGGAGTCCCGCTGTGCTCCGAGGAAGGCCCGTCATGCAAATTATTATTATTTTTATGCCTTGTGTGTGTGTGTGTGTGTGTGTGTGTGTGTGTGTGTGTGTGTGTGTGTGTGTGTGTAAATAAATGTAACCAAGCTTCAGTCTTTACTATTTAACATCTTTTGCTTTGAATTGGATATTGCAGCTCATAAAAAAAAAGTGGGGCCGACAATATTGTTGCAGTTCATCGTTTGTGTTCCTTTATGTTCCTCTGTAGCGGGCGAAGCGGATCCCTTTGGTTGGATTGCCTCATGGTCACATTTCGACTTGCCCGCGGCCATCGAGGATAATGAGCGTGTGGGGAAAACGACAACGCACTGTAGATGGAGGGACACTTCCTGCCGCAGCTGCCCTTGCGTGGCTTAGCGCGGGACTGACAGGAGCACCCCTCGCATCCTGTAGATTCAGTCTCTCTGGTTTTTCTCGTATGACTTACAGCTCTCGTCTTCTCCCTCACGCTCACCTGATCTGCTCCAAAAACAAAGAACACCACAAAGGATAGGGGAGGATCATGGTGGAGAGGAATCTGATCCTGCAGCTGCTTGTGTTAATCCTCTCCCCTCCTTAGCGCAGATTAAACTCCCCTTTCAACCCTATCCTGATGAACACGACGGCGAGGCTGGCAGATCGTGTTGCAGTGTACTCTGACAACTGTGAGGATGTGTACTGCCACCTTAGACACTGAGAGCGAAAGCAGATAGGCTAATACAATGAAATAAGAACATACCTTTCTCTGGTAAACTCTGGAACTCCCTACCTGTTTCTGTATTTCTGTATTTCCAACTTCCTATGACTTGAATTCATTTAAGAGGGAGGTTTCAAGACATTTATCCCTCTGTCAGACTTGCAAGGGACTGACAACTAAGTGGGCCTTATTTTATTTGTTGCTTTTTGCCAGCTTTCCCCTCTTCTATAAAAAGAATAAACGGAGACACTATTCACGCAGTATATATCGCACTCTCAATAATCACTGCCTTATATATATCCCTTCTAACATACTCTTGTGGAAATTATTGGGCAGTCTGAAGAGTATTTGATTCTAGTGATAGTTTAACAATGATTAATGCAACCGTAGGAACAAAACACTCAAGAAAACACGACTTCACACTCTCTCTCTCTCTCTCTCTCTATCCAGTGGGCCAGAACGGGCTGCCAGAAGCGAGTGGTGGTTCTTACGGTTACCACTTGGTCCAGATGCCTCCACGCACTCCTCCGTCGGGCAAGGAAGCGGCCCCGTAACACTGAATGCCTGTACCAATTTTTTTCTCGTGGCGTTCATGATAGAGGGCGATACGAGCTCTCTTTTCTTAATTGAATATAAAGAAACTGCAGAAGACGAGATGGTTAGTAAAGGAATGTCTCTTCTACCTTGTCAAGTTTTCTTTTCTATTTGAACTGGTCTCAGAAACCACATTCATTCATTCATTAATCATTTTTAGGCTTCTGTGTATTAGTTCGTGTCATCTCTCTCTCTCTCTCTCTCTCTCTCTCTCTCTCTCTCTCTCTCTCTCTCTCTCTCTCTTTTAAAACTGGGAATCTTAATCCGGATAACATCTATTCTGACTCATTTGAACTGTGCTAAAGTGTATCCGATTTGAACTTACAACACTGCAGCTAATCAAAAGAACACAATACCAGCAATTTATCGGCGTTTAGTGTTGCTGCCACCTCTCTCTCTCTCTCTCTCTCTCTCTCTCTCTCTCTCTCTCTCTCTCTCTCTCCTTGAGTTTTTAGCACTGGACCAAAGAGAGAGAGAGAGAGAGAGAGAGAGAGAGAGAGAGAGAGAGAGAGAGAGAGAGAGAGAGATGACAGGCAGACAGACTAACAGACAGACACTCACCAGACCTGCGGGCGTGAAGAGCTCGGTGGGTGGCCTGGGGCGGGGCGTGGGGCGGGGCGGGGACAGGACGTGCCATTACCGTGATCTGGTTTGCATTATCGCCCGCCGTCTGATGTGGGTCGGGGCCAGGCACCTGCTCGGCTGATTTGGTGCACATGTGTCCTGCACGTGCTCAGCATACAGTGGTGTTTTTTACTTAGTTCTAAGCCAAGACATGCATTGCAGCACTGTACACAAAAACAAAGGCGCATGTCTCTCCTCCGCAGTACATTGTATCAGGAATGACTTTCATAAATTAGATAACTGCGATAGAAAAAGAATATATGCAACCCAGATGGATATATTTTTTATTAGTACTCCAAGAAACGTACAATGTACGTACATGAAAGGATGATTTCATTGGTGGTGCATGACGTGGTTAATGTTGATCCATTCTTCCCACAAGATATACATAGCCATGGCAGGTCATGTGACTCATTCATGCTTGTGTGTGTGTGTGTGTGTGTGTGTGTGTGTGTAGGTGTGTGGGTGTGTGCATGTGTTTGTGTGCTCTGGAAAGCACTCATTGTTTTCACATAAACAAGGTCTCACTCGTTTACTCTTTCCTCCATCAGAACGGGCGGGGATGTTAGCGAGGAGCGGCGGGGCGAGGCGGCCGTCCAGGCTGTAGTGGGACGGAGTCAATTCCAGGGACAGAAGAAAGGAAGCAACGGTGAAGATGCGTCTGTTCCGTCGCCGTAACAGTGATCCACGCGTCGTCACCGTTCAGTCCAAGGATGGCCCCACAGGAGCCACCGTGCCTAAGGGGGCCTGTGGCACTCCCCGTGGCGCAGCACCTGCAGACAAGAGTCATACGCGGAGCGTCTCATCGCCGCCAGCAGCGTCCAGCAGGGAAAAGACGAAAAGTGATGGCAAGAAGGGAAAGGCGGGGATGCAGTTTTACCAGACAGTGACTGCCGTCCCCGCCAGGGTGATGGACCCCCCGGCAGTCGCGTCCCCGTCCACCTCCTCCACCACCACACCCAGCACCACTACCTCCACGTCCACCACCACCACACCCAAGACAGCAAAGAAAGGTGAGGGGCTTTTTTATTGCCTACTTTATACTTAAAGTTATCAGTAAATCATGACATTGATTTACAACTTTAGAGATTCCCTTGATTTATGATTGTAAATTATACGGATAAAGATATAGGTGATAAAAATCATAACCGTTGTGAAGGAGGGGCGACGTGGCCCTTTCACCGGATTTATGTCCGTCTTCTGTGTCTGGTTACTCTGGTATCAATAGTAAGTCTCGATATAACTTCAGATTGACAATTATTTGAAAAATGTTCATTGCGTCATACCCGTGCACAATAGTAACCTGTGTGTTGATTGTTCATCTCTCCATGCCTGCCTTGCTGCGTCAGTGAACTGGCTAGTTATGTACAGAGTAGCTCCACGAGGCTGAGGATGTGTGGTTGTGCTAGTGGTGGTGGTGATGGTGGTGGAGGTGATGGTGGCGGCAGCTACGGACAAACATATGTACGAAAAAATAGATTAGCGTTGGTTTTTGTGTGTCTGTGGCTGTGTCTACCACCACCTGTGTCACTCCACGCCTCACACACCTGTGCTTCACCTCCCCTCCCCCCCTCTCCTCACCCAACAATACAGCGGCTGTTTTTGCGATATGAAAATAAGTAAAAACTGTGAACGTGGATCTTCCTCCACTGTGCTTCCCAATGCTGGCTACAACTGCACCTCACAGCGGCCCTGCCACGAGATGGAACCAGCGCTGGCCTTCTGCTTTTATTTTTGTAGTAATAGTAATTTTGTAATAACAGATTTAATTGATAGAATGGATTATTATTATTATTATTATTATTATTATTATTATTATTATTATTATTATTATTATTATTATTATTATTATTTTTATTGGTATCATTATTGTTACTGTTTTTGTTTTTCTTATTGTCCTCATCTTCATCATCACCATATTCAGTGCCATGCCTCTCATCTCTGCTAATATAAGCTGTTGTCTGTGCAAAGGTTTGGCCACGTGGGGACGGCGGGTTGGTAAGAAGCTGGAGCAGTTGACACGATCCCCAAGCAAGGAGAAGGTCACGTTTGGTAGATTCTCTCGATCAAACTCCACCAGGTGAGTCTTCAGGCGTGCCAACGTGCCGCGAGCTCGAGGGTTACCGTCACGTGATTTGTGTCGTGACTTTTGTGTGTGTGGTGAATTTCTAGTGAAGGAGAATAACTTTACTGTATATTCATGTTGATTACGCTGATTCCATACCAGGTGTGTTCGTGGCAAACTTTCACACTGCTGGCTGGTAAGTAGAGTAACGAGAGTGTTCTTTTATCCTAGATCCATGACACTGTCCACGCCCTCCCCGACCACCCCCACGTCAGGGCTGAGCTGGGGCGGCCGATCAGTCCCAGGAACACCCTCTCCTGAGAACCGAAGTGGAGAGGGACGTCACCTGTACCGTTCTTGCTCCGCCTCACAGCTGGGCACCTACCTGGCTGCCGAGGACCCCGCCGCCTGCCTCGACCTGACCCGCGACACGTCCGGTGTTACCACTTCTGTACCTTCCACTCCCACCACGCCCTGCACACCCACCGCATCCACCGCCACCACCGCAGCCTACTTCCCTACCAAGACAGTCAGCTGTGAAAATATATCTTCTTTAGGTAATAAACCCTCCTTCCCTCATGCATTCCTCCGGTCTCGCCCACCCGTGCCCTCTGAGCACCATCGGCCGTGTGAACCCACCCCGATGGCCACTGCTGACACCCCAGGCCGCTCCTCCTTCAAGCGGGTCACCACACTTCGTGACTCTGTCTGTGATGAGGACACGAGGGAACTTATAAGGCAGAAGTTACGTGCGGTGTCGGAGGAGAACTGTGCTGTTAGTCCAGCCCACCGAGGGATGAGCTCCCTTCAGATGCGGTTACACCAAAGTCCGGCACCTCTTCAGCCACGCTCACGTTCGTTCTCGGCGACGGCCATAACAGAGCCCGATATCATTATATGTCCTGTTCGGGAGACTGTCCGTCCCTCGCGATCCAGAGGGTATCGAAGCCACAGTGAACACAGGGCGGCGGCGGCGTACACGAGTAGCAATGAGAGTGGTTATGAGAGCGACGGTGGAGGAGGAAGAAGTGTTGGTGACGGAGGTGCGAGACACTTATCGTCGAAGACACACACGAAAAAAGTCGAGAGTGACGCAGACTCTGGAGTGAGCACCGAGAGCCACTCAGAGACTAATTCTGACTCGGGATCGCTGACAGGCACAGACCATCATGCCTTCGATCACTACGCAAAGTTAGACGAATATACCAAGGCTGCCTCTCAGCCGCCCCATAAGGCTGAGGTTTACTGTAGCCTTGAAAAGTACTCTAAACCTGACAACTATCCCAATCTCGACGTGTACTCCAAGCCCGACACTTACTCCAGCATCGAGAAATACACCAAACCTGATTATCCCAACATGAGCGCCTACACTCGTCTGGAAAACACAACCAAGAAGGAGGCCAGTAAGTACGCCAGTTACCGGGAAGGGACCACCTCAACAGACAAGTGTGAGGAGGAACGCCTGGAATCAAGCCGGGGCAGGTACAGCCGCCAGCAGAGTGAGCCTCAAACCAGCCCGGCCACGCACAACCTGACGGACGAAGAGAAACTCGTTCCAGGACGTCCAAGAGGTCCGCGGCGACTATCCGACCCACAGGACCTCGTCAGTCGTCGACAAAGGTTCCTAGCCTCGCAGCTGGAGCGCCGCACCTCTCCCCTTAGTCCTCTCCGAGGTGCCCTTAGTATTTTTCGGGAAGGGGTAGATGGGGAACCTCGCAGGGCGTGGTGGGGAAGCGGCACTCCCCTCCGAGGTCATCTTAGAGGCGAGTCTATTCCACAATCAGTCGACGACGCCTACGCATCGCCGCCTCTCTCCCTGCCGGCATCGCTGGGCCAGACCGCCCCACCTCGAACTTTCCGTCTCATGCGGTTGGTGAAGGACCACACCGGGGAGCTGGGCATCTACATCACCGCCAGGAGAAACTCTCGTGGCGCCACCACAGGCTACGTTATCGCGCACATCGAGAAGGACGGACTCACGGACAGGTGGGAGCTTCTCTTGTCTATGTGTGTGTGTGTGTGTGTGTGTGTGTGTGTGTGTGTGTGTGTGTGTGTGTGTGTGTGTGTGTAATTCGCCTGCTGGTCACCCAGCCAATCTTTCTCATTACGGAGCGAGCTCAGAGCTCATAGACCGATCTTCGGGTAGGACTGAGACCACATCACACACAACACACACCGGGAAAGCGAGGCCACAACCCCTCGAGTTACATCCCGTACCTATTTACTGCTAGGTGAACAGTGGTTAAACATTGAGAGGCTTGCCCATTTGCCTCGCCGCGCCGGGACTCGAACCCGGCCCTCTCGATTGTGAGTCGAGCGTGCTAACCACTACACTACGCGGTGTGTGTGTGTGTGTGTGTGAATGTGTCAACATACATTATCCTATCCCGTCATCCTATTAACAGTCACCCTCAAAAACACTAAACTTACGTTAGTATGTATGAATATTAGTATTAACCACAACATAACCAAGCCACATGACGAAACACACACACACACACACACACACACACACACACACACACACACACACACACACACACACACACACACAGGCAGCAGATATTATACGAATGTACATACCACACATTTATTCTTTATGAAATTAACAACAACCCGAACATTATACCTAACCACAAATTGCTTCACACATACCACCACTACCACCACCACCACGGGCAATGCCTCTACACAACCTTCGCTCTCTTCTCTTCGTCCGTGGGAGCATCCGGATGGCATGGTTCCTAAGTCCTCACTCACAGCAGGGGACATCCATCACACCATAGACAGACACGGGCAGACATACAAATATATATACATACACTGACCAAAGTTAACATCTCTAACATCCTCTCTGGTGAATGATGAATAAATAGCTATATGTGCAGTGAGGGAATGCTACTGACGGTACATTTCGTAAAGTTAAGTAGGAGTAACAACCCTCTCTCTCATTTGTGCCCTGGGGAGGGAAATCTTGGTAATGGAGTCGGCTTCGGGGGAGGCTTGAGGCTTGACATTATGGTGATGGTGGTGGTGATGGTGGTGGTGGCTTTTGTTGTTGTTACTGTGGTGGTTGTAGTGGTGGTGGTAGTAGTGGTATTGAGGTAGGTTATTGCTTGCCCTTATGTATTTCTATTTCACTGTCTCTCTCTCTCTCTCTCTCTCTCTCTCTCTCTCTCTCTCTCTCTCTCTCTCTCTCTCTCTCTCTCTCTCTCTCTCTCTCTCTCTCTCTCTCTCTCTCTCTCTCTCTCTCTCTCTCTGTAAGTACAACATGGTGATTATTTATTTGTTACATGGCAGTGTGAGAGAGAGAGAGAGAGAGAGAGAGAGAGAGAGAGAGAGAGAGAGGAGGGGGGAAACTAATGTATTCTAAGATGATACATGACACAGATGTTACATAATTTTTTTTTTCCACAATTAAGCAAACGACAGAGTGAGGCGCCTTTACCATTAGTGAGAGTCGTTGTGGCGTCATGCCGGGAATAGACTGACTGCTCTCACTTTGTTTTCCAGTTCTTCTAGTTTCTCCCTGTCGCCTTTTTCTTGTTCCTTGGATTTTTGCTAGACTTTCTTTTTACTTACGTTTTTTGTATCTAGCCAGTCTTGGACATTGCAATCTACTCTCTCTCTCTCTCTCTCTCTCTCTCTCTCTCTCTCTCTCTCTCTCTCTCTCTCTCTCTCTCTCTCTCTCTCTCTCTCTGTGTGTGTGTGTGTGTGTGTGTGTGCACGACTTGACCCGTGTCATTTCCACGTGTTCTACAGAGACGGCCGCTTCCGTGTTGGTGACGAGATCATCAACGTGAACGGTCGGCGACTGCGTGGAGTGACGTTGGATGAGGCGCGCCACGTCTTGCGCAGCACGCCCAAGGAGGTGGACATCGTCATCGCCAGAGACGTGGACGTGCAGCACCACCGTGAGTATGACCACTCCTACCCTGCCTACGAACACTCCGACCCTGAGATGGAGGCGGCGCGAGACTGGGCGAGGCATGTGGTGAGCTGTGGGCCGCTGACAGCACCTTCAAGAGTGAGCTCTTGACTGCCGAGGAGGACTTTGGGGTGAGGCGGGAGTCACTGGGAAGATACTCCAACAGAAGTCTTCCCCGCCGCCGAGGATCTTACTCCGATTACGACGATTACTCAGATTACACGACTCTGGCGCCGCTGGAGTCATATCTGCCAGGTTACGATCCCTCGCCAGCAGCAGCCGTGTCCGTCACCGGCCCTGTGTCCGTCAAGGTGCCGGTCCCGGGAAGTCCAGCGTCCCTTCCCTCAAGCCTCTCTATCACTTCTCCTTCCACCTCCGTCAGAAACGAGAGACCTAAGCTAGGCTTCCTCCTCCCCGGGTCACCTGGAGGTTCCTCATGACCAAAGAAAATGCAACCTTCCTCGTTACATCAATGGCGAGGCGAGGTACTCTTCCTCACACGACGTGCGTCACTCCTCGGAGGTGAGGTACGCGTCGTCCAGTGATTTGCGACAGTGTGGAGACAGTTCTTTCTTGGCTGACATTTACAAGTCGAAGCTTATTCACATCGAGCCCGAAGATTCCTACGATCGAGATGGAAACACCTCTGGTCTGATTCCTAGACTGATGGCCACGCCTAATAAACAACTGCTTGTTGAAACACATTCGATGCCCCCAACACCTAACAGAAAATCACCACACGGTAGTAGAAGGCATGCGACAGTGTCCCAGAGACTCTCGTGTCCCCCGGGAACCATCAAGCTACCATCCCCGTCACGCTCTGAGCCAAGGGGACTCAGCTCGACCCTCCCGCGGAGGCCCAAGAGCCTTGCCATGTCGGTACAAACGGTGGCATTCGAAAAGGGTCGCGGCAGGAAGTCTCTAGGGTTCTCCATCGTGGGCGGTCGCGACTCTCCCAAAGGCAGCATGGGCATCTTCGTCAAGACAATCTTCCCCAACGGACAGGCTGCTGAGGAGAACAAGCTAAAAAATGGTAAGTAACCTTTAAAGCTTTCTGTCATGACACTCATTAGTTTTGTTATATCTTAGTTATAGCATGTAGTTAGAACAGACTGGGTGGTGTATTATGTATGGTGAAGGACTAATTTGATAGAAATGGAAAGGAAGCCAATCAACACTGATAGAATACACCTTCATGGTTCACGCGTGTTGCCCGTGTTTCTTGACTCGTATTACCTTTGGTCTCTGGAAGACGAGTGATCAGTTCCACATTTCGCTGGAAAGGATTTATAAACGGAAAAACTCATCAATTCTTCTGGAGTGTTGGATTATTTCTACAAAAACAAGCAAGATGATATTTGTTGTTGCGATTACTTGTATTTTGGTAATAACAAATCCATTTCCTTGAACCACAGACGTGCCTCGTAATAAGGTGGAAAGCGTGAATCAAATCTTTGTCGTTTCATCGTGCGTGACTTACCAAGGTGTTTGTAGGGCGGTGTATGGGCGGCTGGTGGGGAGCGGCATCATTTGGGGCACGTGTGGCGGACGTGTCATAAGTGGCCTCGGGAGGTGGGAGGCCAAAGAGGTCAGGTGGAGCGTCGGTGTCGAGGTGAGAGGGCACGCGGAGCAGGCAGGTGGGCGGAGGGAGGAGGTGCACAGGGTCACGCAGGATGGAGTTAATGGAGCGATTACATTATTAGCACCAACCTCCCGCCTCTTCTGGAACGACCTCCCTGACTGACGCGGTGAGGTTTTATGTGGACCTCAAAACGCTGCGGATTAACCTTCTTTTTCCCCGTCCTTCCCATTGTGCGTACGTGTGTGTGTGTGTGTGTGTGTGTGTGTGTGTGTGTGTGTGTGTGTGTTTGGAAGGGCCTGAGGGGGTGGAGGTAGGGGGAGCATTGAGTACGTTCGGCAACTAAATGGACTTAGGGATGACGCAGCAGAAGTAGTGTGAGGCGAGCTTTTCCCTCTGTACCTTAGAGTATTTTACGGTAGCCTTACGACGTGCGAGGGGCGTGATGGGGTGGGGCGGGACGGGCTGTTGTGGGGTGGGGAGGGAAGCATTCCAGGGAAAAGGTGAGGCTGGGAAAGGTTGAAGGGAGGTAGCGGTAGTGGAAGTGAGGTTAGTGGGGTGCGTCTTTGCTTAGAGGTAATGGGGGTAGGGGTAGGGTATAGAGTGGTGGGGAAGCATGTGTGTGTGTGTGTGTGTGTGTGTGTGTGGGAAGGGGAATGTCGATGGAGGGGCGTCACGACGTTAAGTGCTGCGAGGAAAGCCTTTATTATGATAGTACTCAGTCATCCAAGTGAAGAGGCGGCGGTTACTCTCCCAGTGTTGTAAATTACCACTCTGATTGCATTACACGGCTCAGTGCAACGGAACATGCGAACCAGTTGTGTGTGTGTGTGTGTGTGTGTGTGTGTGTGTGTGTGTGTGTGTGTGTGTGTGTGTTTATCTAGTTTATTCAGTTTGTAGCGTTGATAACTTAAGCAACCGTTGAATGATCTGGTATTCACATCAATATTTGCGTAGTTTTCTCTTGGTGTAGTTCTAATATTTTAGTATATTACATAATACGTTATCTCTACCCCTCTTGTGTTCTCTAAGTTGTGAGTCTCTGTTCATACAATATTGCATCTTGGCGTGCGCGCACAGGCGACACACTGTGACACAAGGGCGTGCGCCCGCGCACGCACGTCTGTGTCCCTCCGGTCTTTCGGGTGGCGTCGCCTGTAGGAGTGGACCGTCATGCTCCTTTCTAAACGGACCAGTATTAATCCACATTCCAGAGTGATTTGGAGCACGGGAGGAGGAGGTGGGTGGTCCAGGTTTTGGGGATGGGAGGAGGGGAAAGGTTGGGCTGGAGGGGGAGCGGTTTGGAAGGAGGGGAGGCAGTGGCGGAGCACATTCTGCGGTAACCATCGTGTCGCGCCGCGTGTCAGCCAGTGTCAGCCAACAAGACGTCCCTTAGTTTCACCAGCAGGGACGTCGCCGTGCGATGAACCGTCGGTGCCACCAGGGAACAGCCTCGGTGGCCCTCGCTCCTCCCGGAGAAACAATGTGTGCCTGTTCAGTAGTTACAGCACCAGACGGGAGATAAATGATAGTAATAAACTCTGTTATTAAGTTGTTAGTGCCGAATCAACACCAACTCTTGTGAGAAGATTAGATAGATTTGTGGAAAGGATGACAGATGGACAGAGGTGTGTGTATATGTATCATACAGAGTCGTTGTGCCTTTACGACTTCTTAAAAACTCTTATAATGCCTTCGTTATTGCGGTGCCATTAAATCAGTCGATCAGTACATCAGAATCTGATGCTAGAAACACAGGAAGGAAAGCTTCGTACGATATACCCAATGTACAGATGAAGGCAGGCACTGTGGAGAGGAACATATAGATTCTTGCTTAACCTGACTGCATGCGTGGTGAAGAGGTGATGACTCAGACATAAGGCTACTGAAGAGGCACAGAGAGGAAGAGTGAACAGCGAGGGGCAAGGGACGGATCGGGGCGGGGCGGGACGGGGCAGGGAGCGGTGACCCTGCGGTGGTGACCTTGGTCAGTCACGTGACTCGTTACCGGAAGAAAGGGCAAGCTGTCTCAGGGGTCGAGTATCGTTGCGTGTAAATGGGAGGCGAAACACACACACACACACACACACACACACACACACACACACACACACACACACACACACACACACACACACCATATAGTGTATTGTATCATCACATGACATCCTATCACTAATAAATCACATCACGTCACGTCACATTAAACCATTTAGCCCCACTTCGCTCCACTTCACTGTGCACCACGTCTTATCACATCTTGTTGTCACATTCTATGATATGACGTCCATTCAAGCTGAACGGAAGTGAACATCCGGGAAAAGATGTTCTTATCGGCTTGTGATTATGATCTGTTGCACAATAAGTGACAAACTATATTACTGTTAAGTATTTCGTGCTTTGAGTACAAAAAATATATAAAAGAATACTCTTATTTTTACCTATGTATTACGAAGTAGCGTGTGAGGTGTGAGGGGCGAGGGGAGGAGGCGGGGTCATCCAGGGTCACAGGGTTGCACAAGGCGTCACACTCTGCGGTGAGCGCTTCGATGAGGGTTGACGTCACTTTGCATTGCTGTTTCGTCTCAAATTCCTGTCATTATGGTAACTATACGTCAGAAACTGTCGGGGCTTGCTCCCTGACGACATCGGTGACGGAAACTGCGGGGAGGACCTGTCATGCCGCACGGTTCACCAGGCGTCACGGAGTAAACGAGACTGTGCATCCCTGGCATCGGCTGTTTAGGACTTACGGACTCTCTCTCTCTCTCTCTCTCTCTCTCTCTCTCTCTCTCTCTTTCCGGGTAACGAGATACAACTAGGAATAAACTAATAAATATAAAGATGGAAAGGAGGGAGCCTGGGCGTGCCCGCGGTGCTCTGCAAAGGGTGGGGAGCTGGGGAGCGGGGTAAGGTGGAGGCGTAGTAATGTGGAGGTCATGGCTCACAGGCAGCTTCCGGTCTCGGCAGCCCGTCGCGGATGAAGGGCCACAGTGTCGTGTCCTTCAGCAGACCTTCCGACTCAGATATTGTTCATGCTTAGGTAACCTCAAATTTGGTGAATGCGCAGTGGCTGGTCTCTGTCAACGCAGGATACTGTTCTTTTTTCATACGTGTTTTGGTGACTCAGGCCAGTATTCTGAAGCACTGCTGCGCCTTACTTCCTCTACAACTACTTCCTAAAGGTTCTATACACAGTTGAAGCTACTCTAGTTTTTTTTGATAATGTTTTTATGATTATGATGGCTGAGTAACAAGACTTCTACATTATACAAAGGCGGAACACTCTTGAAAAAGCCGTCTAGTCACATCTGTGGCATTTGAAAACATTCGTGATGAGAGAGCTGAGCGTTACTGCATACGAGCCTTATGATAATGCCGCGGGGCGTTGAGGCGGCCACCACCTTACTTCCTGTCTTTACGAGGTATCCTACATCCCTAACGCGCAAAAATCCGTTGTGAGACGCCTGTTGCTATTGATGTACTGTCCACTACTGTCATAGCTGTGTTCGTATGCTTGGTCTTGAAGTGACATGGGCCCGTAATCAGAAACGCTTTTGGTCTTTTACCACGACTTTTTTTCGAAGACCACAAAGGTGATTAGCGGGGTTTTCAAGAGTGTTTCTCCAATTAATAATATAGAAGTCTTGTCACTCTGCCTCTAGAATCTTAAAAACACCTAGAAAAAAAAAACATGTAAATTTAAATAGAGCCTTTTGAAATAGTGGAGGTGAAGCGCAGAAGTGTTTGAGAATACAAGCGATGGATGGGTGGTTGTGATGGTGGTGATGGTGGTGATGGAGTCGTCCGTGGGAACGTTAGGGGAGGATCACGTCTTGTGGTCAGGAGAGACGCAGGGACGCGAAGTGACGGTGTGGGTGTGAGACTCCTCGATACAGGCTGCATTTTTTCCTTTTCTTTTTTCCCCACAATGAGTCACTCTTGAGGCTGAAGTAGAGGTGTGATGGAGGAAGAGCTGAAGGGACTGTTATTTGAGCTCTTCGGAGTATAGACTTCATTGTATTTGTATATTAACCTCTTCAGTACTGGGACGCATTTGTCATTAGTTTTGGGCGTGATTAGATCATTTTATTGACATTAAGAAAGGTCTGTAGAGTTCAGAAGATTAATGGCTACAGTCTTCACTATTTTAAACTCCCCGCATAAGTTTCTGAAGCTGTATAAAATCAATAAATAGGAAGCAGAATAAATATAGAAATGTGTCATGGTACTGAGGAGATTAATCCATTCACTTACTCTATCCTCTTCAACTATAGTAGCAGCAGGCGGCCCCTTTGCTCTTAGTGGCTGCTATGGCTGCCCCTTCTGTATATTTGCAGTGTGTAGTTCAGTCTCAGTCATCCGTTGCGTCTCGGAGGTTCGCGTTTCCAGATTAATCATTAGTATATACTTTTTATGGGTAAATCTAGTTTTTTCCCTGCAGGGTATTTTTACTATTGTAGGAAATTAGTCTTCTGCTGTTCTTGTTTCTTAACCTTTGATTACGTGCCGGAAGTTTATTGTGTTTGGCTCAGCAGTAATGAGGCAAGCAGAGGAGGAGGAGGAGGTTCCTTACTCATACTGTTGGAGAGAGAGAGAGAGAGAGAGAGAGAGAGAGAGAGAGAGAGAGAGAGAGAGAGAGATTGTATGTATATGGCCTGAGTAGGGTGGACAGGACTGGCGGTGGTGGGCCGAAGCAGCTACAGACAGGAAGTTGTAATGATTGTAATGGCGTCTTCCTGCTGCTGGTAGCTCCGTGCCCCGCCCCAAGTCTGCCCCGCTCTCCTCCAGCAATCCCTTCGTCACCCCGCCTCGCTTCATGGATCACGTTCTGCTGTGGTCTCGCAGTTCTTCTCGCGAGGGGTAAGCGGCTTTTCCATAACATTCCACTGCAACTCAAGTCCTGCGTATTTATGATGGTGTGTGTGTGTGTGTGTGTGTGTGTGTGTGTGTGTGTGTGTGTGTGTGTGTGTGTGTGTGTGTGTGTGTGTGACCTTGGCTTTAGACGAGGTTTCCAGTATATAGTTCAGCTGCGCGTCACAGTTCCCACACACAGCGCGATGCCAGTCAGCTGTAAAAGGAAAACATTGCATGGCTGGACTGGGCTAACCTTGAGGTGGCACAGGACGTGTCGGCGGAGGAGTGGGCCAGCAAGATGTTTACCTCGACAGGTGTGGAGGCGTGGGGATGTGTGTGGCCACCAACACCTAGCAGACGAGTGTGTTGCAACCCTGACGGTGCAAGTTGTGTGGGAGACTAAGAGACCAGCTCGAGTCCCGTGAAGGATAAAGGCTCGCCAGTCATGCACGGCCTTCGATTATATTAAAAAATTCTCTAGACATTTCCTGCAAGTTCGTAGTCCGTGTTACAACGAAAAAGAGCCCTTAGTAGTAGCGAGATAATGAGGTGGAGTGGTAGGCAGCAAGTGTTGGGGTGCTTGTCACTACCTGGTGTCTTCAATATTTTCTTCTCACCTGTTTCTCTAATACATTTCCTGCGCTGGCCAACCTGACACACAAGTCTTTATAGCGACAAGCAAGTAGGTTTATGCAGTGAGGGAAAACTAGATGCAATAGTTAAGATGATGTCGGTGGTTAGTAGTGACCGAGATTCCTGGAATGCACTACATCCTGCCAAAATTCTCTTTCCTCTTCCCCTTCAGTGACATGACGTTTTTCCATATTCATTTTAATTACTATTTGGTGATTTTATACAGCTTCAGAAACTCATGTTAGGGGTTTGAATAGTGAAAACTCTGATCATTCATCTTCTGTCCCCCATAGACCCTTCCTATTGTCAAAAAAGTGGTCTAAATGTACACAAATCTCAAGGTAAAAATGTGTCCCAGTACTGGAGGGGTTAATATGGATTCTCGCCTGAAGGAAGGTGCGCTATGTGGCCTCGCTCCTTACATGGTCTTGTTACTGTGACACTTACCGGCGAGGCATTGAGGGAAAGTAAAGGCTGCTCAGCGCTCACCGTTTATGCAAATATTATAATATGCTCGGCCTTCTGGTGACATGTATCGTGTTTTCTTACTTTCGATATTTCTTCATTCTTTATACTTGTCTCATATTCTTTTTTTCTACGTGTTTCATCTGTTCTTGGTGTTTTTGATTTGCTCTTTTCTTGTCATGACTCCTACCTCTCTGTGTCTTGCTTCTCATTGGGATTCGTCTCTTCTATACTCTCCTCCTTTTCTCCCGCTCCTCATCGTGGTGGGAACGGCTGTGGGGCGCCAGGGGCAGTGTAGGCAGCTCATCACAGCATCTCATTTCCTCGTCATTTTCCCGGCCTGTTATCTGGATAATTGTTGAATCTTTCCTTCCTGCTAGATGATGTTTTCTAAGAGCCCTGCTTTCCCTCTCCTGCCGCCTCTCCCTCTCCGTGCCTCCCACAACCACCCTTGCCCCAGTTCTCACCTCTTACTTCTCTTCCTGCCGTTGCCTCAGTGATATATATTTATTCTTTTTCTCCCTTCCTCTGCCTCTCCCTCTTTGCCCTCCCCTGTCTCCCTTACTTCCTTGCCTCTTACATCCTCCCCCTTCCTCCTTTTCCTCCTCTTCCTCCTCTCTTACCACGCTCCATGTGGCACCCGCCCTCTTCTTCCTCTCCTCCTCTCTCCGCTTCTTGCTTCCTTTACTATCATCTCTCTGTTCTTCCTCTCAGCCATCTATTGCCTATCCTATATCCTTTATTCTCTTTGCTTCTCCTACACCACCTCTACTACCTCCTCCTCCTACCGCTCCCCGCGAGACCGGGTGAGGTGAGGGCTCGATTCAGTGAACACGGGGTAGCCTCAGGGGGCGTCATACCGCTGCTCCCTCCTGCCCCGAGGCGGTGGAGAAAGAAAAAGGTTGGACTCTGGATCAAGGCGGGGAGGAAAACTTGCTTATCTGGTGTTCATGACAAACGAACCGAGGTACAGTAGTGAATCATCGTGTGTGTGTGTGTGTGTGTGTGTGTGTGTGTGTGTGTGTGTGTGTGTGGGAGAGGGAAGAGTGAAGAGAAGTTAAACGTGATAAAAAAGGTGAAAATTGGAAGATAGAAAGGGAGGATGAAGACCTAAAGAGAAGGAAAGGAACTAAACATGACAGAGCAGAGGTGGGCCACAGTTCACTCCCATGTCCCCTTCAGTACACGACCTTCCCTTCCTCCTCCTCCTCCTTCCCCCCCTTCCGTCGCTATTATTCCTGTATATTCATTCACCAAGCAAATCAATCCGTGGCCTGCATTCCTCTCTCTCTCTCTCTCTCTCTCTCTCTCTCTCTCTCTCTCTCTCTCTCTCTCTCTCTCTCTCTCTCTCTCTCTCTCTCTCTGCCCTCACAACCGCCGTCTTTAAGCGTGTGAGTATTTCTTTTTGCTGCAAGTTCAATGGATTTAAGAGACGTTGTTGAAGGAGCATTGTTGATTCTTTTTCGTTATTTTTACTTCCTTTTGTTGCTGTACATAAAAATAATGACAATAGTTATGATAGTAGCAGTAGTAGTAGTAGTAGTAGTAGTAGTAGTTGTAGTAGTAGTTGTAGTAGTAGTAGTAGTAGTAGTAGTAGTAGTAGTAGTAGTAGTAGTAGTAGTAGTAGTAGTAGTAGTAGTAGTAGTAGAAGCATCACAGATATTATGTTGGCCATTCAATAAAATCTGGAACATGGGAAAGAACTTGCGTGACAGGAGAGAGAGAGAGAGAGAGAGAGAGAGAGAGAGAGAGAGAGAGAGAGAGAGAGAGAGAGAGAGAGAATATGCCCAAAAAAAAGATATTAACAAAAAATGTCTCTAAAACTGTCATCAGCCATAGTGGGAGGGAGATAATGCACGGAGGGAGAGAGGAAGGCATTCGAAACGGAAATACTGCTCTGTGTGTGTCTTTGTGTGTGTGTGTGTGTGTGTGTGTGTGTGTGTGTGTGTGTGTGTGTGTGTGTGTGTGTGTGTCACGGAGGAATGAACTTGGAAATAGCAGGTGAAGGCTGAGGAAGGGAGGGAAGGTGAAGGGTGGAGGAGATGGGCGTCTGTGGTGGTGGGGTGTTGGGGTGAGTCAGCCTATGGAGTCCTGGGGTGGAGGTCCTTGAAGGTGGAGAGGCGAGCAGAGCGGATCGGATGGGCGGGGTGTAAGGCCAGCACCTGCACCAAGGAGGAGCCGCAGGTAGAGTGTGTTAAGGTGTGGCGGCGCCTTAGGTGTGAGCGAACGTTACCGAAAAAGTTCAGAGGATAAGAAAAAAAATTAAGACACCCTGTACGTAATCCCTGCGCCTCCTCCCACACTATACGCATAGCACGTCACCCTACCAGTCAGCATTTGGAGTACACCCTTCCCGGAGTAAACCCTTCCCTACAGACACTAGTAGTCCTTCCTTTCCTATGTAATGCAGTAGGTTTGTTGTGCTCTGAAAGTGAAAATGAGGCAGCCTATTCTGCGAACCCAAACACTTGTTGCTGACTAGAATTCCTTGTACGAAGACTAACATGGAAGAAAAGTAACAAAAAGTGAAAGATTACATAGGCATGAAGGTGAACAGACTTTGCCGAGTGTGTTTGTGTGTGTGTGTGTGTGTGTGTGTGTGTGTGTGTGTGTGTGTGTGTGTGAATGTTTGGGTGAGGAAGCACGAGGGAGTGCGGGACACGAGGAAGCGATGAATGAAGCGTGCAGAATAGAGGCTAATGATGAGTGTGCTCGTTAAATCGCAAAGGACTTGAGAGTGGAGAGCAAGAAGCAGAATGGACATGGGAACTAAGGAGGGATAAGATGAGAAGGAGGAGGAGGAGGAGGAGGAGGAGAAGGAGAAGTGGAGGAGGAGGAGGAGAAGATGCAGACAGAGAGAGGACGAGGGGTTGAGTAGCTTGGTAGTGTGTGGGAACGACAGCGACATGAGACCGGCAAGGAAACGATGCGAGTACAGGGCGACGAGAGGGAGCCACGGTGGGAGGGAAGGAGGGTCGAGGCTCTGACAGGATCTACGGTGCGGAGCCAGTGGCGGAGGACGGGTGGTGGGGCGGGGAGGAGAGAAGGTGCAGTCGCCCGTGGCTGTCGGTAACCAGTTCTCTTGTTGACGTCAAGAGTTCGGTCCCCTGCAGGTGTCTGGCCTCCGGGATTATGCTCCTTAAGTTAAACCTCTCTACCTCGCCCTTTCCTGTTCCTCATGTACTACTATATCAAACCGCACCCTCTCTCTCTCTCTCTCTCTCTCTCTCTCTGGTTATTGTGCTCCATCTATCCTTATGTCCTTGTCTTTTCGTTTCCACCTCCTACTGTCACTACTTTGCTCTGCTTCCCAGTAACCTCATTGTCCTATAGTCTCCCTCACTTCACCCTTCTCCGTTGTTATTCAGGTCTCGTTTACCTGTTCCCCCTCTCTGCTATCCTAACTAGCCGTGCTCTGTCTATCTTTGACCTTCCACTTTCCATAAGCTATTACCTTGCCGTCCTCTTGACCACGCTGCCCTGACTCACGCATCCTCGCCCCTCGCTGCTGTTATTCACGTCTCCCTTATCGTGTTGCTTACCTAACCTGCCCTTCCTTCCATCCTTCCCTGCGGCTGGCTTTCATCTCACCGTCTCTCGTTCTCTTAATTCTTGTCCTAGTTCATCTTTTCCTCTCTCTTAATATTATTTTCCTCTCTCTACCTACTCTTCTGTATTTACGAATATGTTGGACTGTATGCCTGTTTACCCAGTTTCGATCTCTCTTTCTCTCTCTCACTAGTGGTCGCTCTCCCGCGGTGTCAAGGGCGGCAGGCGGCCAGAAGGAGGGTTAGGGAGCGGCGCCCTGTAGCGACAAGAAAAATAGAGACTTGGGGGACCCCGTGTTGAGGCGCTTCTGTGTGCTTGTTCCTTCCCTTCCATTTATGTCAGTCACTTGTGGAGGCCCTTACCATTCTCTCTCTCTCTCTCTCTCTCTCTCTCTCTGGCGGGGCAGAGGTCACCATATGTTATTATCATTCATACGACGTTGTTATTCACTGAGAGGCAATTCATACGCCGGTCTGTGATGTCATTGATAGATCTGCCGCTGCTGAGGGTCGCGCTCCTGCCTACCCTCCGGTACTGATTTTGTTGGTACTGATGTTTTTTTTGCTCTTCGTCTTCCTGTTGCCATATCCTCCTCTTTCTCTTCTCTCTCTTTTTTTCCCCCTCTCTACTCCTCCCCAATTTTCCTTCTTTCTTTACTTTTTTTTCTGTCTTCATTCTCCTGGTTTTTATCTCCTCTCTCTTCTTCTCCTCCTCCTCCTTTTCCTCCTCTTCTTCCTCCTCCTCCTAATCTTGTCATTTCCTTGTGATTTTGTCCAATGATTAGTTCTTGAAAGCTGCATCCTTATGTGGTAGATAAGTAACACACACACACACACACACACACACACACACACACACACACACACACACACGGACGAACGGAGGGAGAGAAAAAGACAAGGACAGGCAAATAGCAACGAGCATAAGAGGAAGAGGAGTGGAAGGAGGAGGAGGAGAAGGAGAAAAGGGGTAGATTATGGAGGGAAAGGAGGAGGAGGAGGAGGAGGAAGAGGAGGGAAGGAAGGGTAAGCAGAGGGTATAGAGAAGCAGCTGCTGTTGAGTTGGGAAGGCTCCTGCTCTCTGTCCCACAAAAAGGAGGGTTCCTTTGTTTACCTCTCACCACTTTTCCTTCGCCCTGGGCCACCACAGTCCCGGGGGCGCGGGAGGGGTCGACCGGGCTTCCTGGACGGGCGGGATGGGGCAGAGCAGATCAGACCCAAGGTGGTAGTGGTGATGGTGGTGGTGGTGGCAGTGGTGGTGTGCTCGTATCTATTCTTTGTTTAGTTGTCTGAGAGAGAGAGAGAGAGAGAGAGAGAGAGAGAGAGAGAGAGATTTATACATGATTTACATAGGAAAAGGAAACATCATTCAGCGTGTTGATCTTCGTATGTCGACGGTCTGTCCTCAACTCGGCACAGCTGTTCAGTACAGAGTAAGGCAAAGTAAAGAGAATACACGTAAGGCACACGTGGAGGAGAGGAACGTGGCAGGGCGGAGACATAGAGCGCAAGTGAAGTGTTCTATAGCTTGTATTAAAGGGAGAGGGGTTTCATTTTTTTTTTTTATCTATATTGATGTGATTACTATATGCTCTCTCTCTCTCTCTCTCTCTCTCTGACCATTTTATAACTTGTCCATTCCAGGTGATGAGATTCTCGCTGTGAACGGCCGCTCCCTCTCTGGTCTGAGCCACGCTGAAGCCATCGCCGTGTTTCGCTCCATCCGTGCCGGGAAGGTTATCATGCACGTGGGGCGCCGCACTGCCTCATCCTCCAGGTAAGCGGTGCCGGTGGTGGTGGTGGTGGTGGTGGTGATGATGGTGGTGGTGCGTTAGTGATCTCCAAAACAAGGCAACAGTTTGTGTGTATGTGTGTGTGTGTGTGTGTGTGTGTGTGTGTGTGTGTGTGTGTATGTGTGTTTGTGTGTTCTGGTTATCCTCTTTTCGTTGTTCCTTTTATTCTCCTTTTCAGTTCCCTTATCCTCCATCTTCATCTCCTCTTCTTTCTTCTGCTCCACTATTTATCCTCCTCCTCCTCCTCCTTCTCCTCCTACTCCTCCTCCTCCTCTTCGTCACACAGGGTAACGGGCACTACTTCCCACATCCCTGTCACCACCTGGCTGACCCTGGCGTTGGGTGCAGGGAGGTCTTAGTCAATACGGTAAAGACAAGTCACCAATATGAAATTATGTTGATTTTCTTTTTAGTTGTCCGGTTCCTGTTGTCTCAGAATTAAATTTACCAAAAACTACGTTGTTCTCTCTCCTCTCGAACCATTTTTGTTTCATATATATTTTAAAAGTGGAGCATGTTATCGCGTATTACCCCATTCAATACTGGGACACTTTTTTACCTTGAGGTTTGTGTACGATTAGACCATTTTACTGACATTACGAAGGGTCTATGGAGGTCAGAAGATTAATGGACACAGTCTTCACTATTCTAACCCCTCACATGAATTTCTGAAGTTGTATGAAATCACCAAATAGTAAAAAGAATTAATATGGAAACGCGTCATGCTACTCAAGGGATTAACTCTTAGCATTGTGGCACTTAAGTTCTCTCTCACGAAGGACTTATAATTCGACTGGTACTGGTGTTTTTTTTTTTTCATCGTGAAGAAGTGTTCCATCCAGCAGAAAGGCCAAATTTCCCTCTAGGTGGTATGATACAACATGCGCAGCTTCTAACCTTCTCGTCAATATGAATACACAAGACGTAGAAAACACCGCGGCCTTCATTGTCTCCAACCCTCCGTTACGCTTTCTGCAGCCCAGACACAATCTTCCAAATAACACCTTTTTATCACCTCCCACCTCCTCCTCCTTCCTCCACACGCTGCACCCTTTGCCTCCTGGTATTATGAGAAGAATAAGCATTTTGCCATCACTCATACCAACTGTGATTGAAGTATCGTATTAAATAGTCGATATTTTTTCTTCTTTTTTTACCGTAAGAAGTTGATGACCTTGTAGAAAACATCCCCTCGTTCCCAACCTGACCAGTATACTCGTAGGTCCACCAGTCCACCAGTCCACTCGTACACTCCCTACTTCCCCCCTCACCCTCTGTGTTAAAGGGACGACGCCACGCTCAGCTACTCCACGTCAAGGGAGATGAAGCCAGAACCTTGTCTCTCCGCCTCACGCCATCACCGTGTCACTTTCCGCCGTAATGTTGCATCACCTGCCATTACCTCACTTTTACTGTGCACGCGGTTCTGCTCCTCGCGACACATTCCTCTCTCATGCTCCACTCCTGCTTAAGACTTGCTACACGTTTACACTTATTCTTTTGTTTTTGTTAGGTAATAATTCATAAGTCTGTTACCTGCAGCTCACGTTAATGAAGCGTGAAATAACTGCATTCCTCTATCTTCTGTCTTCCCAGCCATTCGCGCCTCGCCATTGTCGGTAAAAGCATTGCACTTGTATCATTAGGGTCGGGTTGTGTTTCATTTTGACTTCTTTTTTTTTTCTCTCTCTCTCTCGAAGCTGATCTACTTTTTATAGTTCACATGAGTCAAAAGCTTTAATATGAGAAAATGTATGTTGATAGATGAATGCATACACACACACACACACACACACACACACACACACACACACACACACACACACTCTCTCTCTCTCTCTCTCTCTCTCTCTCTCTCTCTCTCTCTCTCTCTCTCTCTCTCTCTCTCTCTCTCTCTCTCTCTCTCTCCATACTCAGTGTCACGAAATGGTTTCCTAGCGTGGCTATTCATCAGGGTTAGTCGGAGTCTCTAATTTGAGCTTCTTCCTATTTTTCAGATCATCCAAATCCAAGTCCTGCGATGAGCTTGATAAAATGGAATAGACGACTTGGCCACCACTGCATTCCCTGCCACCCTCTCGCCTTCCTACCTCTTACGGCGTAGTCCCGCGTTCCTTACTGGTGATTCCTGTTGGGAGGCTGGGCTGTGGGCTTCTGGGGAGCCTCACTATGAAATACAGTATCTTGGTCATCAGAATTCAATGGTGCGACGAACAGAGAAGCAGTGGTGAGCGTAGCAAGGCAGCGGAGACTGGAAGATGATAGCAGTTTTCGATGTTCCATAATGGTCAGTGCTCTCAGACTATTGGAAACTGATACTGATAAAACAATAGATTCAGAGAAAAGAGTCTCCCCAAGTGATGTGTTGCGAAAAGTGCTCTCACAGACACGCTTAACGGAGAAGTGTTTTGTGGTTCGGGATTGTGTTGCAAGCTTTACCAAAAGGCGGCCGCGTCAGTAGTGTCCGTCACCAGTGTGCCCTTAGTGCTGGGGCGGCTGTATAGGAGATGCTGGCTGGTCGGCGAGTCTGCAGATCATACATAGAGTTGGGTTTCGTGTGTGTGTGTGTGTGTGTGTGTGTGTGTGTGTGTGTGTGTGTGTGTGTGTGAGTTCGCTCCCAAGCAAATGAAGCCTGGGTGCAGTTATTTCTTCTCAACCTTTCTCTCACTGCATGATGTTGAGTTGTGTATATCATTGTTTAACCAAAAACTTTATAAGATTAGATAATACTACGAAGTGTTCTGTTATGTAGCTTTTGTAGTCTTTACACACTTAAAGTAAGATTTTTATAGAATGTTGTTAGAGTTCTTTTTGTACACGTGTTTCATACTGAAGCTAACAGTGTCAGTGCTTTGGAGTGGTGCTGAGGATGTCCTCCCCGAGGCTGCGTCCCGGGGGAGAGAGAGAGAGAGAGAGAGAGGGAGCTGGATGGATGCTGACATGTATTCCTTATAAATACTTTCCCTTTTCTGCTCCACTGTTGGTTCTAGTCTTACTTTTTACAGTTTTTACGCAACAATATATAATTATTTACAGTTGAAGAGCTGCATGTGATTTTATACCCTTCTCTGACGCCTTGTATGTCCTGCCTGACTCTATATCACGTCACATTATCTAGCCCAACTGCCCAAATTTGGAGCCCCACGACAGACAAACACCCACATTATGCATACAAGAGACGTCGTGCCACTTCTGTCTGTCACAGGTACAAGTATTACAAAAAGTGAGTATCCACCCATCCTTCCAGCGCAGGAACGATGATGGCGGGAAGCGAAGGAGCGTTGAGGTAGCGGTGAGGTGGCGTCATAAGGTCCTCACGCTGCCGAGCCCTGGTGACGGGAAGAAAAGTCACCACAGCAGGAGAGCCTCAACTAGTCTGTCCATGTTTGGGAATTGCTCCCTCCCTCGCCTTGTGTTTGGGTGGGCGGGAGCAGAGGTGTTGGGCAGCCCTCCGCTCACACACACACACACACACACACACACACACACACACACACACACACACACATACACTCACTGCTAAACCAAGACGCATAATGGCACTAGATTGGCTATTTTACACCAGTTACGCCTTTGACTTGCGGCGCTGCGTACCCTTCCCTTCCTCTACCGAGTGTCCTTGAGCCTCGGGACGCGTTGCCGGAGCACCTGACACACACACACACACACACACACACACACACTCTCTCTCTCTCTCTCTCTCTCTCTCTCTCTCTCTCTCTCTCTCTCTCTCTCTCTCTCTCAGATAAACAGATGACCGAACACAGCCATTTCGGTCTTTACTACGCCACAGCTCTGCAAGACGTCAACTTGCCACATGACATTTAAGATGCTTATTGTGGCGGGCCCTGAGGCTTCCTTTTTACCACCGAGTTAAAATTGCTAGAATGGATGTACCTTTGTTGTGGTGTACCTATTAAAGTATCGTTGCTGCTGCTGCTACTGCTGCAGCTGGCTATTGTTGCTGTTACTGCTGGCTGCTGATGTTACTATTGCTACATACTTCTTTTGTAGCCATAGCTAATGATGATTCGTACTCATATCATGTTACCCCTTTTTTAAGTAGAGATGGGTAAAACAAACTTTGCCTCTCTATTTACATGTTTCACTGTGGTGGGCAGCTACCGATCCATAGCTGCCTTTACAAGTGTTTACCGCGGCTTCGTCCAGTGTGGCAGTGAAGCAGGAGGGCGTGAGTGACCTTGAATGTGGTGAAACATGTGGTGATCGGCGCTTCACGATGCGAGGCTCATCACGGTAGCAAGAACCATTGTTTTGATTCTATATTTGTACTTGTTTGGCCGCTGTGGATCCCTCAATCTTTGCACACTTGGAGGAACATCTGTTGTCTCACCCCACGGCCAAGGCCAAGGCAAGGTGGGGAGGGCCGAGTGCTAAGGGCCGAGCGGTGAGGCGAGGAGGCCCCTTGGTCGCAGCACCCAAGCCACCCATAGCACCAGCTAATAACACGCCTGTCGCTGCTCCGGTCCTCACATATCATTCCGCCGCCTGAGGGTGTCCACGCCAGGAACTATTGCCTCACTCTGACCCCTGACTCCCCAGGGCAGGATAATTAGCCGCCACACAGAAGCTCGCCACACCTGCAGGCTGACGGCGGTGGATTCCAGGATTTTTTTACTAATTAAATAAAATATATCATGTTGCAGAACACATCTAACGAAGAATAGTGATGCATCGTCATTATTTCTTATCTCTTCAGTTAACACTCAAACTTGTAATCTGGGGCGGTTTTGTCGCTGGAGGCAGGTTCCCTCTTGTTGTTAAATGAATATATTGCTGTGCTGTCAATTACCTTACCACAGTCAGTGTGGTGTTTTGTAAAACTGTATGTTTCAGATATACTGCACGTGATTTGGAAATTTATATATGATCATTGTTATAATTATCATTACTATTATCATTGTTTATTTATGTAGTGTAACAAGGTACCCTGAAATTATGATGCACATAGAAAAACCATGTTTGTATGGGATAACACTTTCAATATACGAGACCTTTTCGCTTTGCTGTGTTCTCTGGTTGCCCACGAGCAGTTGACATCTCACATGGAAGACCGAGGCGGGAGGGAGAAAAACACGAAGGGAGACACTCAATTATGGGTCTATGTCACTGGAAGGGTCTGTCTTTGGGCGTCACTCGATCGTTCACGACACATCCAAACAAACCTTGCATAACATGAATGCCACCAAAAAGAAAGACGTCTTAGAAAATAACTTAGGAGGGACGTGCTAGAGTACAAAGACATGATGATTTCAGTTCTCACCTGTACTTAGCCTCACTGAACACCACGACACACGGCCATGGCTTCAGTTCACAGCAGCTGGACGAGAGTAAGACGGAGGGAGGCAATAATTGGATCTGTTCCCTGAGGTGACGTGAGTCCCTGGTAGACTTCCTTTGTTGCGGCGGTGGTGGTGGTGGTGGTTGTGCGTCATCTGGTACTCGATGAACCTTCTCTCTTGTCCTGCCTCGTCCTCGCTGCCTCCCATCCCTCCTGCCTCCTTCAAAACAACCACCACCACACATAGGCCTTAGTGAGTGGGTGACGAGGCCTACTAGCGGTGTTTATGGGCCAGCTGGTGTGTTAAGGAAACAGAAGACTCACAACAGGACAGGGATGTGGTACGGCATGATTCAACTTCTTATCTTAATGAATCACACATATACAACTCACCCCCTCATTCAATAACCGTGAGAAACAAGACACTCTCTCTTTCTCTCTCTCTCTCTCTCTCTCTCTCTCTCTCTCTCTCTCTCTCTCTCTCATCTATATGTTACCAGAATAATGTATGTAAGTGTTGTGCGTGTGTATATTTTATTACTAATATTAATATAGGTATTTCTCTTGCCATTTTACTAAGTCGGTGATTGGTTAAATATAATCTCTAACACGTGTATCTTAACCCCTATAAAAGCTGAACTCAGTGATATTTTTAAATCAAGAAGAAGAAGAAGAAGAAGAAAAGGTTAGATAGCAAATATCATGGTACCATGGCAAATGCTACCCATCACCGCCAGTTGCCATGGTGACCAGAGGACGCTGTGAGTTGCCAGCTGTAGCCTGACAAGACCATGAACACCGAGTTATACTAAAGTACCTTCTAATTTCCTCTTGACTGATCTTTTGTTTTTTTTTTTTGTTCTCACTAGAGGTAAGGGAAAAAGTCTGGGTACTTTCAGCGTTAGGTAGGTGAAAAAAAAGTCATGGCCGGGGTCTCTCTGCGTAGGTGTGAGTATGTCAAGTGTTTAGTACAAAAATATAGTGCGTTACATATTATACACTAATTTTCAGTTTATAATTAAAATGATTAGTGAGTTATACCTATCAATATAAAATTTCAGTAAGCACCAGAAGAGGCAATAATGAAAATAAAGCAGGCTACTGTTTTTCTGGGATTTATTTTCATACTGCAGGCAAGATTCCCGCCAATTCTGTGCTGAACGGATGAACCAATCAGATAGCGCCTGGTGTCCTGACACTTGCTTGCAGAAGACGAGGTATTATTGTTTTGGAGTTTAACTAAGGAATCTTTTTTCGTTATTTTCGGTGACACGGCTTCAGAAGTGTTGTAGTGTTTGTGGACAAGAACATTACCACCGTGACAGTCAGCCATAGAGAAGTTACTGATTATCTTCATAGAGTGGGTAAGTTTTCCTTTGCTTTGGCAACATCGAAGCATTGTTTGTGTTATTACATTTATAGTCTGCGAGGTTGACCAGCTGTTTCACTTATAGATGTTGGCAACCACTTCTATAGATAGGTATGCCCAAGATGTATTAGACTAAGAGGTGAACGCACTTCGGCATTATTGGAACCGCTGACGTCACCATGTGTATTGTTTACGTCTAGTGTTGTGGTGGTGTGTTCACGTGTGGGAGATTTTATCAGCAATTGTGTACTTTTCACGGGCTTTGTATTACGATATTAATAGTTAAATGGGTAAAGCAAGAGTGTGCGCTGTATTTGGATGTATACCTGGTAAGGACAGCAACCTAAGATACCATAAATTCCCATCTAATGATAACCTTGCTAGACAGTGGATCCATAAGTGTTTCCGTTCAGACCATATTAATATTAAGTATGCTGTGGTTTGTGAACGACATTTTAGTTCAGCCCAGATTGAACGAAATCTGAAGTACGAGCTTTTAAATTTGCCGGTTCCACGAACTGTGAGAAATTTAAAACAGGATGCAATTCCTGATCAGAATCTGCCATCACGAGGACACAGATGCCAGGGAATCGGCCATCCACCAGCATTTAAAGGTAAGAAACTGTGTATTTTGTAAGTGGTGGTGGTGTTTGTAGTAAATAAGTGGTGGTGGTGGTAATACTAGGTTCTAGTAAAGTAAGTGGTGGTGGTTCTAGTCTAATACATCTTGGTTCTAGTGAAGAATGTGGTATGGTAGTGGTTCTAGTAAAGTAAGTGGTATGTGCTATGCTTGTGAAACGATCACAGTAGATGCTGGTGAAGCTAATACTAAGTTGGAGGTGCAAATATTGTAAGTATGTGGTGGTAGTTTAAATTGAAACATGGTAGAGGTGGTGGCATATCCACATATTTTCTTGCAAATCACTAAGAAACGTAAAATACAGTTAGTGGCATTATATCTACTAAACTTAGTAACCAAGATGCTAAAAGATAACCACTCAAATAAAAGAAATATGCGGAACACCTGTATTCCACAATTAAAATCTGTCCTAGTTGGTTGACATGCTGACATGCTGACATGCTGGGTTTTAAAAGCCTCCCGCGCTACGTCAATGATTTCAAGACTGAAGTGCTTTCACCTCTTAGTCTAATACATCTTGGGTATGCCATTTTGTTCTGACAACGCCGAACTATTGTTTGTGTTATTACATTTTATAGTCTGCAAGGTTGACCAGCTGTTTCACTTATAGGTGTTGGCAACCACTTTTACAGATAGGTATGCCATTCTGTTTTGACATCACCGTGCTAATGTGTGTGTTATTACATTTATAGTCTGTGAGGTTGACCAGCTGTTTCACTTATAGGTGTTGGGAACCACTTTGACAGATAAGTATGCCATGGTGCCTTGCTCAGGATAAAAACTGAAGATGTTAATTAGTAAAGAAAACGAATATTTGGCTTCCTTCCTCATCAGTCAGCGTAAAGAAACATCCCGAGGTGGAATAGGAAGTGAAGCGCTGAAGTGTTTGAGAATACAACCCAGGATTCAGATGTCAGTAGGGAAAAAAAAAAAGCCTTTGCAACGTCACCCTCTTTGGTTGTCTTAGTTTATATGTTGAGCTTCCATTTTTCTCTTTTTACTTTCCTTTTCTTCCAAACTTTATATCATAGTACACTTTTCACTTATTTTTCTTTTAACCCCTTCAGTGCCATGACGCGTATTCACATATATTCCGTTTAGTATTTGGTGATTCTATACACCTTCAAAAACTTATATGGGAATTAAAATAGTGAAGACTCTAGCCATTAATCTTCTGACCTCCATAGACCCCTCGTAATGTAAATAAAATAGTCTAATCATACACAAAACCCAAGGTGAAAATGTGTCCCAGTACTGAATAAATTAGTAGGTTTAATCATATGTAGAGTGTCTGGGCTGATGATGATAATGATGGTTAGATGAATTACCAGTAGGTGTCAAGTGTAAACCTTCCTTGTTGGATGAAGCTTCTGTGAGATGAATGAACCGCCAAGGTGATTAATTTAGCAGAGGGTGCGAGGCATTCAGATAATAGGCGGTGTGGGTCATAATAATGGTGTAATGGTATGGGGGCCAGACCTTCAGGAGCCATTAAACTGACCGTAACGTAACCTAACCTGAGCTGCGGCCACATGGAGAGAGAGAGAGAGAGAGAGAGAGAGAGAGAGAGAGAGAGAGAGATTTGATTTGATTGATTTATTACACCGTAGGGTCAGGCAAATGTACAAAAGAGAGAGAGAGAGAGAGAGAGAGAGAGAGAGAATTTAATTTGATTTGATTAATTTATTGCGCTTTAGTGTCTGGCAGATGTACAAAAGAGAGAGAGAGAGAGAGAGAGAGAGAGAGAGAGAGAGAGAGAGAGAGAGAAATCGCGTTGGTATTCTTTTAGTTGTACTGAGCGCCACACTATTCTCTGACCGGTCATAACTGTATTAAATATTTCCTCACTGAGTCACGCACCCACGCACCACTTCCTTCCACCCAGAGATACAGTAAGTAGTACCTTCTCGCTGCAAGAGAGGGAGGGAATCACTGGGTTGTATTCTGAAACATTTATGCCCAATACGTTCTATGATATTGTAGATGTGCTAAGGACGGTTTATTTTAGGTATCTTTGTACAGGTTTATTCACAAATTACCATGATTTCTATGTGATGAAGAGGAGAAATACACTTAATCTGGCTTGAGAATCTGCTGGCACCCGATTTATTTTATTTCATTTTTATTTTTTTTGGGGGGGGTTGTAGTGACAGATTAACATGATTTTTACGTGATGAAGAAGACAAACGCTTAAGAATCTTGCAAAAAGTCTCCGTGGCCTTTGAAAACAGTCTTGGTGAGAGAGCAAAGGGTTATTTTAAGTACTTTTGCGGTTCAAGTGAAAGGTTAACATGATTTCTACATGATGAAGAGGAGAAACACACTTGAGAGAATGACTTATAATCACCAGACCTTTGAAAATAGTCGTAATGAGAGAGCAAAGCGTTATTTCGAGTATATTTTGCGATTCTAGTGACAGATTGACATGATTTCTGTGATAAAGAGGAGAGACATATCTAATAATCTGGCTAAAAATCTTCGTGACCTTTGAAAACAGTCTTGGTGAGAGAGCAAAGCGTTTCATGGACCTGAGTATCGTGAGGGACGCTGGGTGGCAGAGGTGACTGGTGACTGGTGAATGGTGACGGAGATGAGTGGTAATAAGGAGGCAGTGATGAGCAGCGATGGGTGGTGATCAAGATGACGACTGGTTGTTAAGGGTTCACTAATAACTACTCTGAGCAACTACAGGAAGTAATAAGAATGATATGTGGTGATGGGGTGGTGGTGGTGGTGGTGGTGATGGTGGTGGTGATGGTGAGGTGCTAAGTTGCGATGAGGAGTGATGGGTGATAGGAGCAGTGATTAATTAAGGAAGTAGAAAAATAGAAAGCTACATATAAGGTTCTCTTCCTCTTGAGTTAGATGAAACAACTCTCGAAAAGTATTAACCATCTGGCATCACTTACACACACACACACACACACACACACACACACACACACACACACACACATATAAAGGGGTAGTTTGGCATCTCCCTGCAAGACGTGATGAGAAACCTACTTATTGTTCCCTGGTTCAAAACACAAGAACCTCTACGAAGCTACTGGAGGTCAAACACGTGGTTGGGGAGTATTTTATCAACCCTTCAGTACTGGGACACATTTTCCACCATAAGTTTGGGTGTGATTGGACGATTTTATTAACATTAGGAAGGGTGTATAGAGGTAAGAAGATGAATGGCCAGAGTCTTCACTATTTCAATCCCTTACATAAGTATCTGAAGCTGTATAAAATCACCAAATAGTAAGGAGAATGAATATCAAAACGTCATGGTACCGAAGGAATTAATCTACTACCCTCCATGTCAACTAACTTATCTAAAACACATCTGCAACGCACGTCAGCTATTTTCAAAACGCTTTAATTGAAGTTACACCTTTCTATGAGACTATTTTTACGGTTCTAGTGACAGATTAAAAAAATTCTGAGTTACAAAGAGGAGAAACACTAAAGAACACTGCTAACAAAAAAAATTGAGTTACAAAGAGGAGAAACACTGGAGAATACGACTAATCATCCCTGTGACCTTAGAAAATAGCCGTGATGAGAAAATAAAGTGTTTCTGAATACCACCTTAGCCACACTCAGCATGGTGAAGTCTTCATGTTTGGTAAGGAGAAATGCCCGCGGTGATTCAGAGGGAGAGGCTAACCTGTCAAATTAGTTGTGTTCGGAGGAAAGCTATCGGTTTTAGGCGTAGAGGATAAGGAGGCGCCCCGTTAGGAAGCCAAGGATGAGAGTAATGACCTTAACCCCTTCAGTACCATGACGCGATTCCATATTCATTCTGCTTAGTATCTGGTCGTTTCATACAGCTTCTGAAACTTATGTTGGGGATTAGAATGGTGAAGACTGTGACCATTAATCTTCTGACCTCCATAGACCTTTCCTAATGTTAATAAAATGGTCTGATCTTACATAAATCTCAAGGTAAAAATGTGTCCCAGTATTGAAGGGGTTAATGATGGAGGTTTGAGGGATTTGGATTGAAGAGCAGATACAAGCAAGATGAATGACCAAATGCGTGATGAAAATATAAATAACTTCTGAATATTGGAATGATAGGTATAGTAAAATGAAATAGTATGATAAGGGGAGCAGCAGGAAGCCACAAAGCCTCTCAGTACGTCCCTTTCTATATCTATCCCATCTCTGAAGACTACCTATTGAGTATTGACGGCACATTAACACAAAATTACTAAAATCTGGAACACTATAACTGGAAACTTGATTGGGACTGTAGAAACTCGCCTTGGGAATCTTGGAGCATTTTGTAACTGTATGGAAACGATTGGGGTGTATTAAATGGACTCGGGTAACTGTAGAAACTCTTGATCGGGAACATTCGAGTAGTTTTGAACTGTATGGAACCTTGATTAGAATACTGTCACCCCTTGCCTATCTATCCCATCTTTGAAAACGGCTTATTGATTATTGGCGGCACACTAATACGAAATGACTATAGGAACTGATTGTCATTTATATTTTGGTTAGTTCATAAACACGAAAAAAATCATAAGTCTATCTTGTTTTGTTCATATCTATCCCATCTCTGAAAACTATCTATTGACGGCACACTTAACAAAATGACTATAGGAACTGACTGTCATTTAGATTTTGGTTAGTTCTTAAACACGAAAAAATTCATTACAATATTTTTTTTTTCTCTCCTGTCATGTGTACAGTCATGTGTAATAGAATGTTTTATGCTCGGCAGGTCACTCGGCTGCCTTAGTGTTCTGACCACGCAGCCTCCGAGACACTCTTATAGCCATGAGCCGAGGTGCATTGTCCTACATCAATACATGCACCCGCGAGTGTTGTGGGTGAAGCCAGATGCTATCCCATTACGGTCAGGGTAGCTGTTAGTATTCACGGAATTACCAACACCTGACATGTGGCTAAAAGAAATCTTTTACCATTCTTCCTCCGACCGACAGTTCATATCTCCATCTTTTTATATGAGTTTGTCTCCTTTCCCGCTGTGGGCACCTGACTAACACCCAGTGGAAGCATGGCCCGGGGATTTGTCTTTTAATGCTGTTACATGAGTGCTGATATTCTCTCTCTCTCTCTCTCTCTCTCTCTCTCTCTCTCTCTCTCTCTCTCTCTCTCTCTCTCTCTCCCAAACCAGCAAAAAGACAAAAGATTGGTGATCGCTGCATTAATGTACGAGTGAGTAATGCTAATGTAGACAAACACACCCACGCACCGCTAATCTGATGGATCTTGACAACACAGAGAAACAGGCCACACTCTGTACAAATAGGCGAAGATTGTGTGTGTGTGTGTGTGTGTGTGTGTGTGTGTGTGTGTGTGTGTGTGTGTGTGTGTGTGTGTGTGTGTGTGTGTGTGTGTGTGTGTGTGTGTGTGTGTGTGTGTGTGTGTGTAATTCACCACGGTTGCCTATTGGTCATCCAGCCAGCCTTCCCCATTACGGAGCGAGCTCATAGACCGATCTTCGGGTAGGATTGAGACCACAACACAGTTATATCCCGTACCTACTTGCTGCTAGGTGTAAAGAGGCTATACATTAAGAGGCTTGCCCATTTGCCTCGCCGCGCCCAGGACTCGAACCTGGGCCTTTTCGGTTGTGTGTGTGTGTGTGTGTGTGTGTGTGTGTGTGTGTGTGTGTGTGTGTGTGTGTGTGTGTGTGTGTGCGCGCCATCAGAACGCAGCATCATCGCTTGCGCCTGTATTTATAAACGTTTTGTTCTTTCACCACAACTATTTTCAAAGGCCACAAAGATGATTGGACATATTGTCAAGAAAATTATACACGTAATCGGTCAGACTTGTTCCATTGAGTGTACGAATCCAGTGTCAGCTGTGTGGCCTCGTGAGCCAAACTGACAGATGTAAGAGTGGGTATTAACTAAACGTAACTCAGCAGGTCGGCGTGCCCGATGAGCCTTCCCTCTCCCGGACGCGCAGCAGCAGGCAGGAAATTCTCGAAGCGTGTCCACTGACTTATGCCCGTAAAATGTTGGACCTCGGGCCACCTGAGCCTCCCCCGCCCCTCACTTCCAAAGAGGACCTCGCGTGTGTGTTACTTGGCAGCCGCAAGACTGAGACAGCGATTGATATTACCAAGACCAATGGATAAAGGAACGAAAAGACAGACAGCAACTCCATGAATGAATGTCCTCCGTGAAGGTTGTATGTTATTAACGAGACAGAAAAGTTACAC
The DNA here is from genome assembly GCF_017591435.1 of Portunus trituberculatus. Taxonomy (NCBI): domain Eukaryota; kingdom Metazoa; phylum Arthropoda; class Malacostraca; order Decapoda; family Portunidae; genus Portunus; species Portunus trituberculatus. Next base: position 16,708,080 of record NC_059268.1, on the reverse strand, counting down.
ATGTAAACTCTCTAGCAGGGATATTTATAGCGACAACAAAAGGCTGCGTTACTCATAGAACGTTATCTATTCATGGTAAGCAGTTAGTGCAACATTCACTATAGTACAGGGAGTTTCATTATACTCATATCTCACCGAAGCGTATAATTCCTCGCAATTACTTGACTTCCGGCCACCAGTAATTATGTAAATGCTATGAAGTGTTCCCGTGGCGGTGCGCGCTGTGGCGGGACGGGGTTGGCAGTGTGTGGGGCCCGGCACAACCGGTCGCCAACCTCCCAACCCAAGCCCAACCCCTCTTCCTCCCCCTCCCCCCTCCCTCTCCCCCCGTCCCTTACTCACTACCCACCTGGCGCAACCGACTAGAATTATTCATAGCTCCCAGAGGACCCTGCCTGATTTCCAGCCTTGCCAACTCAAGGTCAACTCCCAGAGTCCATTAGAGAATGTGAGCCTCTAGCGCTACTCACGAAATGGTCGCCCTTATCACAGGTTTTTTTTTTTCGTGTTTCTGTAATATTAAACACTCACACACACACACACACACACACACACACACACACACACACACACACACACACACACACACACACACACACACACACACACACACACACACACACACACACACACACACACACACACACACACACACACACACACACACACACACACACACACACACACACACACGCACACATGGTGGTATATTCGATGATTTTCGCTTCACATCTTCCTCTGTTTCGTTACTGTGGGATTAGTGATGGTACAGCTACACTTTATTTTCAGCCTGTAGTGTTTGGAGAGGTTCAGTCGTTCGTCACTGGCGTCACGTGCATCTGGTAACAAGGCACAAAGTATGAAGAACGACTTGGTCACTGTCCTGCCTTGCCCCTCCACCTCCGGGCATTCCCTCTTCCAAGTTTCACCATCCTCTTCTCCTTTCCTCTCATCATGGACCTCGCTCCCTCTTTTACTCCCTTCCTCTCTCTCTCTCCCCATCACACTCTCAAACATTCTCCCCCATGCTAATGCTGAGACGTAAACTCGGTACTGGAGTCGAATGACAACATTAGTACGTGTGGTTTTCCTGGTGTGGTGCAGCAAGGTAGACACTCTCTGCTGTCACCTCCGCTGCACCGACCTGTCAGCTGCTCACCTCATTTGGTGAGCAACAAGGCGAATATTTATGCGAGTTGTTTGTATCAAATCGACTGTCTTCTCTCTTGTTCTTTTGCGGCAGAGCGACCCGAGGCTGAAGGGAGGGAGATACATATTCAAGTGGTGTTTGCATGAGATACTATTGTCAACCTAATTGGCCTTAGTTTTACACAAGTGCTCCTCTGTGGTGTGCTGGTCGCCTTGGCCGCCTCGCTTAGTATTCACGCGGCATGAGGCGGCTAATGAGCGATAAAGTTTGGGGTGAAGAGGACAGGAATACGCATTCAGCATTCAGGTGATTCGTCGTGCTCGCGGCGGCGACGAGTGTGGCTGTAGCTTAGCGGCTCCCAGATCCCCACGTGCGCTCCCTTGGTGCCCCGCAGGTTGGGGAATAGCAAGTGTGAGGCAAAAACCTCCTCACACTTCCCGCCTCCATTGTATGTCACCGGACAGAGCTGGAGGGCTTGGTGGGCGTGGCTTCGTCTCTGGAGTGACCCAGGAAATGCCTCGAAGGGTCGGCATTCTCCTGGCGGCGAGGCTGTTGCGACAGTCCAGCCTCCTCCACTCCCCCACCATGCCCTCTAGTCCACGCAGCCTCCTTCTTCGTCTTTCTTCGGAGCTCTTACTTCACTTTGCATCACCAGGAAAACTACCCAAACGTACCAGTTCTTACAGTCAACGCTGTGGTGTTATTTTCCTGTCTGTGTGAGGAAGGAAGGGCTTGGCGCGGAGCTCTGCCTGACAACAGTTGCCTCCGATTACCAAAGGTATGCACGAGCTAGACTTACTACAACTGTACCAGGAGGCGAAGGGACTAGAGAAGAATGACAGGAAGACTCGTGAAGTTGAACAGATCACTACGTTTACAGTATTAAGGCAAGGGAAAAGTGTGAATGAGGAGGATTCGGGGCTTTGCGAACAACAGAATTTCTCTTTATGTATTTTCTTGCGCACATCAGCCGTTGTCATTGTACTCGTAGCATTTCTGTATCTTTTATTGCACTTGTTATTGTTGCTGCTGCTGTTGATGTTGCTGTTGCTGTTGCTGCTGCTGCTGCTGTTGTTAATGTTGATATTGTTGTTGTGTTATTGCTGCTGTTGTTGTTGTTGTTTGGTTGTTACTGTTGTTATTGTTGTGTGCCGCTGTTGTTGATGCTGCTGCTGTTTTTGTCGTCGTTGTTGTTGTTGCTGTTGCTGCTGTTGTTGTTTTTGTTGTTGCTGCTGCTGCTGCTACTGCTGCTTCTGCTGTTACTGTTGTTGCTGCTACTGCTCTTTTGTCGTCGTCGTCGTTATTGTTGTTACTGTTGTTGCTGCTACTGTTGTTGCTATCATCACCCTTATCCTTCAGAAATAGGGCCTCCGATGTCGGGGTCAGGGGTTGGGGAGTGGGACGCGCCCCTCGCTAGGATGTTAATCTCACGAAACGGATGAAGGGGCGTGTTTCTTTCTTCTTTTTTTTTTTCCATCTTTCTTTCTTTATCTTTCTTTGTGCGCTGTCTGTGTTCTTTTGTTTGATTTCCGTTGTAAATTTGCCTCCCCTTCCTTGACATCATCTTCATCATCATCATCATCATCACCATCATCATCATCATCATCATCATCATCATCAGTGCTAACAGAAAGATGATAGTACGTAATGTTTTAACTATCACGTCTACCACCACCAGCACCACCACTACTGCCATCACCACCATCATCACCAACAAGAACATCAACAACAACCTTTTGCTCCTCCTCCTCCTCCTCCTCCTCCTCCTCCTCCTCCTCCTCCTCCTCCTCCTTATCTGGGTTAGGCTACATTCTCCTCCTCCTCTCTCGTTTTCTGTCTTCCAAATCAGTACATTATCCCATCATTCACCTCGCCTCTTCCTCCTCCTCCTCCTCCTCCTCCTCCTCCTCCTCCTCCTCCTCCTCCTCCTCCTCCTCCTCCTCCTCCTCCTCCTCTTCTTCTTCTTCTTCCAAGGCTGCCCCTCCTCTGCTCCAAAACACCCACCTGTCCACCACACCTACCCATGTATCACACCTTACCTGTAATACCTGTTCTCTTTGATGCTGCCCTATTACTTGCTACACATACTCCGAAACCCATCTCTCTCTCTCTCTCTCTCTCTCTCTCTCTCTCTCTCTCTCTCTCTCTCTGGGTGTGTGCGTCCGTGTGTGCCTGGGTCCTGCCCCTGGGTGACCTGCGAGCTGCGTGTGGGTCGTCAGAGGGCGGGAGGTGACGGCGACCGGATGGAAGGAACTCACTGGCTGAATGCATTATTAGGAAGAAGGGCGTGGATGAGCATTGTAGAGTGGCGATGGGGTAGGAGGAGAAGGAGGAGGAAGAAGAGGAGGAGGAAGAGGAAATAGTAAAGTAAATGAAGTTTGCATCAAGAGGTTAAGGAAAAATAAAAGTTTGAAGATGAGGAAGAGAAGGAGGAGGAAGAGGAATGGGAGAAGGTGGAGGAAAACAGGGATATAGAAGAAGCAGGTAACAAAAAGCCTGTTTGCTTCCGAGGTTACCTGCTGGAGTAGGCTAGTGTGTATTCTGCACATCATTGCTACTCATGTTTGAACACAACAAAAAATAAGGCTTCTCCTCGCCCTCTCTTCCCTCCCGCTCAGTGTGGTGCTAAGGAACTGGTAGAGGCATTCTTGCGGGGCCAGACTGAAGGAAGCTTTTGTCATGTAGACTTAGTAGAGGTATTCTTACTAAGCTAAACCATGATGAGATCGTTTGTACCTATTCTCCTAGAACAGTAACACGATCTATAGAGTACATGAATTCTGTTGAAATGTTACATCTCTGATTTATACTCCGCTGTTGATCCACTATTGCTTTGCTGTTTTGTCAAAAGAACTTCAAATGGCCAGTCTTTTCCAATACACGAAAACCTCGACGTTAGCATAATTTCAAAGCACTGTTATTTGCACACACCCTCTGAAACATCAAATACTGTGCGCCACTAGGAAAACAACTTTCTGATGTCAATACAAAATACACCGTACATACTTTGCACGGGGTAACGTCCTATATTGATAACCTGGAGTCACCACAACCACTGCCACCACCACTACCACTCAAGATGCCCGTATCCTCCTCCCGTTGCATTCCTCCGCACTCCGAAAAGGTGGAACTAATTCATCACCTGCACTTCTGTCCGTGGTCGAGACTTCTAAACCACCGTGCTTGCTTCCGCCAATAGAAATCCCACCCACGCGTGCAGCATTAACAATTACGTGCGTGTGTAATGACGTGGAGGTCGCAGTGGTGACGCAGATTGCTTGCTTTCCATCATTTTGAACTGCAGGTTATATATCAGCCAACGTTTTCTTCAGGCGTTCTCAACAGCCATTCATTAGTCGTATCGAAATGCAAGCACCGCCTCACCAAGACCCGGGAAAGTGTGCAGTGCTTCGGCGGAAGTTGATGACCTATGAGAGAATCTTTTGAAAATCGCAAGAAAAAGAAGGTAAATTACGTGCGCCACCTTTCTCTCTCTCTCTCTCTCTCTCTCTCTCTCTCTCTCTCTCTCTCTCTCTCTCTCTCTCTCTCTCTCTCTCTCTCTCTCTCTCTCTCTCTCTCTCTCTCTCTCTCTCTCTCTCTCTCTCTCTCTCTCTCTCTCTCTCTCTCTCTCTCTCTCTCTCTCTCTCTCTCTCTCTCTCTCTCTCTCATTATCTTGGGGAGTAACTGTCAGGTAGCGAACTCAGCAGCCCTGCACTCTTAGTGGAGGCAGAGATGACAGGCTGGGGTACAGCAAACAGTGTGGAAAATTGATGCATTGGACATAATGTTGAAAAGAATAATAATAAATAAATAAGTACGAAGAGTAGCGCCAATATTTATGTCTAGGAAGAAGAAAAAAAACTGAACATTAAGTTTTAGACAATGCAAAACATGAAACGTGAGATGCGCGGGAGAGAAAAACAAAATGAAAATGAAAAAAGTAACTTAGACAACGTAGAACTGTTAAAAGAAATGTGAAAACAGTTATGGCTGACTTCGAGAGCTAAGTATTGCAAGAGGAACCGAAAATTTGGTATTCCTCATTTTTATTCACAATCGGCAGGATAAAAAAAAAAATGTAGGGAACGAAAGGGAGAGTGCAAGAAGTGTTAAAGGGAGTGGCTGAAGGAAATGGATGAACGGAGAGGGAAAGGTCGCAAGGTTCAAGGCAAGAAATTAGACGAAGGTAGAGAGAAGTGAAATCCGTGTGGTGGCAGAAAGGAAGTGGTGACAAATCAGAAACAAAAAAAACCTATTGCACGAGAGAGAGAGAGAGAGAGAGAGAGAGAGAGAGAGAGAGAGAGAGAGAGAGAGAGAGAGAGAGAGAGAATGAGAGAGCAATGAACAAGCGGATGTGGGCGACGGTGGGAGATGTGAATATTGGCGTGACTACACAAGAACCATCCATGCAAATACGAAAAATCACACGTATATCTTAAAAATATCAGAAAGAAAAACAGCTGGAGCGAAATAAAAAAAAAAGAAACAAAAGAAATAAGGAAAGCGAGCTAGGGCAAGAGTTTCACATTATCTTTCCCTAAAAAAAAAAAAAAAAAAAAAAAAAAGAGAGGGAAAGAGAGAAAGAGGGAAAAAAAAACACACCAAAGAAACCCAAGTGTTCATTTTGCTGCATTTCAGTTTTATGAGAGACTGAAGTTTACCCCTCTGCTCTTCACTTTTATACTCCTGAACAGAGAGATTTACTAGACAACAGCCGCGGGTGTCAAGAAAGGCCAAGTGTGAGTCGAGGGCAAAGAGGGACTGGAAGAAGAGTATAGTGTGACGGGACGTGTTACTGCGGGGCCAGAATATAGTGTAATCGTGGTGGTGGTTATGTTAGACTGCCATGCGAGTAGTTATGATGCTGTGTATGGGAGGTGAGGGAAGGAAAGTGAGATATGCTTGAGAATTAAGTTAAAGGGGAATTGGATGGGCTGATATAGTGAGTTTGTGTGTGTGTGTGTGTGTGTGTGTGTGTGTGTGTGTGTGTGTGTGTGTGTGTGTGTGTGTGTGTGTGTGCGCGCGCTTACTTGATTATCGCCTTTAAGAGAGAGAGAGAGAGAGAGAGAGAGAGAGAGAGAGAGAGAGAGAGAGAAGCCTTCGGGACATCCTCGCTTCACGCACCAACCTCTCTCACGGTTGTCTTGCTCTCTCTCTCTCTCTCTCTCTCTCTCTCTCTCTCTCTCTCTCTCTCTCTCTCTCTCTACCCCTTATCCCCCACACGCTCCATCACCTCTTCCCCCATCGTACCTTCAACACCCGTCTTTCTTTCTCTCCCTCCCGCGTCCCTCCTTGCTTTCCCTTCCCCCTGCAACTATCGACTCACCCATTTAAGTTCAGTGCTTGAGTAACTGCTCCTCATTAGCACTGACACGCACAGGACTGCATCGTCTCAGTTCCGAAACACACACACACACACACACACAAGCACACGGACACGCACACACAGGCACACAAAGACCATGAGTTACGCACGACGTTTCGACAAAGCACGAGGTTGAAGATTGTAAGGAAAGAAATGTTTCACTCACTTTGTCAGGGGAAGAAAGCATAAAGCAACGTTTGACAAGTGTGCAGAGAGCAGTGAGTAAAAAGGTGAAAATACCGTTGTGTTTTGGTCCAAGCTCATCACACTGTCACACCTGCAGGAGAGAAGCCCGGCGGCCAGGTGTTTGCGGTGCTGGAGGGCAGGTGACCCCGCTTCCTGGGGTGGTAGGGGGGGGCGTGGGAGAGTAGCAGGCCAGATGGACGAGCCCCAGGGTACCTCCATGCTGTTCAGGACCACGTGTGGCTCCTCAGATTTATGAGAACCATCTGGGGGAAAGAGAAAGGATGCGATAAGATAAATGAACGCTAAACGTAAAGAGAGACAAATTAGGAGATAAATATTTCCCAGCAAGGCAACAGCAGGGACAGACATTAGGATTCATTTATAGATATTGTTGACAAAAACACAAACGCTCTTCGAGATAAACATAGCGGTACGAGGCAATATATTTAAAGGTAAACAGACAATATTATACGAGTTTCTTTTATAAATATTGTCTTTACCTTATTTATGAGTGAGAAAAACTGATAAACTAGGAGAAGGATTAATTTCTTGATATATTTCTGACACGTATTTATAAACTTTGAAAAGCGAAACTCTACTCACAGAAATAATGGTGTAGAATTGTACTGCGGGAGGCGTAGCTAAACTATTGGCGAGTTTGCACAAATCTGCTGCGTCACCGACATTGTGACGCGGAAAACTTAACACTACTGGAGACGCAGGACGGATGAGGCGGTCGAGGAGAGGCAGTGTGTGAATTCGAGTCAGAACGAAGACAAATGACTTAAATAACGGGGAGGAGAGAGTGTGAGAGAGGAAGGAGGAGTAAGTGAGGGTTGTGGTGTGGGTCAGGATGTGGACAGGGGTGGATGGGGCGGCGTGTATGGGAATTTAGGCAGGAGAGTGAAGATGGGACGAAAGGGAGGGTGGTGGTGACGGCGGTAGTGAAGGAGAGGTCGCGTAATGACTCACTTCCTGGTCCTCCTCGCGGCCATAAGGATCCGTCTTGTTTCACCGTCGCCTTCAGCAGAGCCCCAGGTGATGGTGGTGGTGGTGGTGTACTCAAGCCGACAGGTGTAAGGGACAGAACTCCTCGGAATGTCTCAAAGTTCTCTGAATGTGACGACAACTATTTCTGTTCTGGTCAGAGGATGTCTAAATTTTGAATAAGGATCAGATGTGTATTAACCGCTTCAGCACCACGATGTGTTTTCATATTCATTCTGGTTACTATTTGGTGATTTTATACAGCTTCAGAAACATATGTGGCGATTATGATTGTGAAGACTCTGGCCATTAATCTCTAGACCTCCATAGACCCTTTCTAGTGTCAATAAAATGGTCTAATCGTACACAAAAATCATGATAAAAATGTGCCCATGTATTGAAGGGGTTAATAAAGACAGTCCTTTCCAAAGTGTCGTAATGCTAAATGTAAACACACTTTTTTGTAACACTACGTAACACTCATGGGAGATAATGACTAACGCGCATTGCCTTCTGGATTACGTGTTTGTTGATATTCGAGTCTTCATCTTTTTACTTTCATCTCGCAGTTAATCGTGAACAGTAATTTTGCATTGAAAGAAAGGTAGCAGGATCACGTGACCGTCTTGCCTGTAGAGATGGCGTGACGAAGGGCTGAGTGGTGGTGGTGGTGGTGGTGGTGGTCAGCCGCGTCACCACCATCCAGGGAGAGGGGAAGCAGTGAAAAGCGTGAAACTTGTATGGAAAGAAATAAAAAGGGAGTGGTTGGCAAAGAGAGGCACACTGAGAGCTCCGTCACGGCTGAGGCGACGTTAATCTCCGACGCAGTGACTGGAAAGGTTTTTGATACACCTTTTTTGTTTTGACTTTCTAGCTTTCTCTGGCGTGAACGGAGGCGTGATGGCAGGGGAGGCTTGATGAGCTGTGTTGTCAGTGGTCATTTGAAAGCAGCAGTCTTTTTTATAACCTTTTCGATATTGGGACACATTTTACCTTGAGATTTGTGTAGGATTAGGCCATTTTATTGACGTTAGGAAGGGTCTATGGAGGTCAGAAGATTAATGGCCAGTCTTCACTATTTTAATCCTCACATAAGTTTCTGAAGCTGTATAATATCACCAAACAATAAGGAGGATAGATATGGAAACGCATCATGGTAGTCAAGGGGTTAATCATTATTACTATTTGTTCATCAATTCTTGGGATCAGAGAGGTTGTTTTATCGATTCTAAGTCAAATCCTGTTGCATTGTTCTAAATTCCATTGGTTCCACCTAGTAATTGTGTCTCAAAATCCAGTTATGTTAATTTCTGATCTTGTTTACGTGAACATTAACCCCTTCAATACTGGGATGCATATTTACCATGAATTTTGGATGTGATTAGACGATTTTATTTAGACTAGCAAGGGTATGGAGGGCAGAAGGGTAATGGTTCAAAATCTTCACTATTGTAATCCCCTTATGAGTTTCTGAAGCTGTGTAAAATCGTCAAATAATGTCCAGAATAAATATGAAGACGTGTCATGTCTAATTCAAACTGTAGTTCTTTTTTCTACATGTATAATTTTCTTGAAGCACCGATCTTTGCACTATTCTGATGTCCAACTTTCAAATACAGGTTTTGTCAGATGTCACAGCGATAATGTGGGCAGTTAAAAATATTACGACACTGTGACGTGACCTCAATGCGGGCAATGAGAGGCGGAGGGTCATGCTTTCACTGACACTGTATGGCCGCCGTGTGTCTGTGTGAGGTGGACCAAGCAGCTTCTGGACGGGTTTGTGTTGCCTCGCCCCTCTAGTGCTGGAAACTGGACATTGGTGTGTGTGTGTGTGTGTGTGTGTGTGTGTGTGTGTGTGTGTGTGTGTGTGTGTGTGCGTGCGTGCGTGCGTGAGTGCATGTTTTCTATTAATATTTTTCTTTAACACTGAAAAATAAATATTAAATTCTTTTTTTAGAATGTTTTGCTTTGTTTTGTTTTAACGATTATTTGTGTACTAACTACTGACAGTAAATGAAAAATCTTTATTTTTCTGACAATAACAGTGAAATGTAGGTGGTGGTAACAATTCCAGCAACTCTTGGGCGAGGGGAGCAATTTCACAGGAAGAATTATTGGTGAGTGTCAAAGAGAGAGGAAAATGCAGGAAAGTGTAATATACAAAAAGGAAGGAAACAGCTACCAGCCGCGGTGTGTTTAGTGGTCAGCGGCGCCGCAGGAGGAGGGCGGCGCGCCTTTATAGCAAGAATGAAGTATTTGTCAAAACTCGAGGCAAAGATAGCACATAACCACATGCTGTTGAAAAGATAATGCGTGTGGAAGTCAAGCAGAGGAACAAGCATTAGGTTATGGAGAACAAAACTGAGGCTTGTAAATTATTCGAAGTAATGTGATTTTTTTTTCTAACTGTTGAGATAGAAAAGAAGCATATTTTGAAAGTATGTTAAAAGAGTCTATACATTTGCAGTAAGAAAGTAAAAGTCACGTTGTGGACTAGACAGCGTTCTCTTCCAAGATGTTTGGTGCTTGTGATGTCCACAGCAGCCAGTGATTGTGCTGCCGCGCATTGTAATATGAGGCTGCTGTGATGCTCAAGGAATATGTGCGTCTGCTGCTCGTAGAGGACAATGTTTTTCCTCTTCCAGGGTAATGGGCGTTAGGAAGCGACTTGTTAGATATTTTCAAGGGATACGGGATAATATAAGTTTAAGAAAGTATTGAATTATATAAATGACTGACTGACATGATACCATTGAGGCTACGGTAAGATGAATTGTAGGTCTAGTAATGACGCCTCCATAGATCACCACGAGGAGTTAAGCATGGCTGAATCTGACACACTGTTGTGTTTTGCTCATCACACATCGACATGGTGTTTCGTTACAAGCACCAGGTGGTCAATGGGCGTTCACAAGCAACATAAAAAGCGTGACAACACACTACACTTGTAGCTTAAGTGTGTTGTGTGCGTCGCCTGTCCGTGGGAACATTGTCATCGCCTCCGCAACACTTCCGCATTAGGTGAGTCAGGCATCGCCCACTATGAGCTTCACAAGACATGAGAAATCTAAACAAAGGCAGGAATAGCAAAACAGTTATATACTCATACTTATCTTACTTTGGGCAAATGAGATCAGCTGAAGACCGTGAATTTGGAATTTTCAATATAAATGCCAAACTTTTTACAATATAAGCATAAGTATACGGAACATCAGCAGAGACAATAACGAGTTTAAATTTTACAGAATACAGATTACACCTAACAGGCTCCAGCATTGTTCATGTACGTGACATCCTGAAGCTGTGAATAACGACGCCAAGCAACACCAATAGCTGCCGTATTATAGTCGCTGCTTGGAGTGGTGCATCCATTGCTACAGTCATTTGAATACACATGGACTTGACAACACCAAATTATTCTCTCATTCCAGGGCAAGATTATCACCGGAAGCAAGAGGAATCCAGCCTAGTGCGCCGCGCCTGGCCGTCTCTGTTGCACCATCCCAGCCGCCGCCTCTCCAGTCTCTGCCTCGACCCTCAGTAGTGATCCCCGAAACCTGACCATTTTTAAACTGAGTTGAGAGACTTTCTCATACTTCAAGAGGCATGGTGAGCAGGATGAGGAGGAGTTGTATTTCATGGTAGCAGTTTACAGATTGATTTACGAATCTGCCAACGCCTTGTATTTTGATTTTGTTTTAAAGTTGTATTTAGCTAGCAAGGAAGAGAGAGTGTGTGTGTGTGTGTGTGTGTGTGTGTGTGTGTGTGTGTGTGTGTGTGTGTGTGTGTGTGTGTGTGTGTGTGTGTGTGTGTGTGTGTGTGTGTGTGTGTGTGTGTGTGTGTGTGTGTGTGTGTGTGTGTGTGTGTGTGTGTGTGTGTGTGTGTGTGTGTGTGTGTGTGTGTACACGCGTGTGCAATAGATATTTGCAGGCCACACACGTAAGAATGCCTGTCATCATAGATCAGGTACAAATTGAACACGATTCCAAACAACTGTTCAACACGCGCGGCAGTCCACAGCCAGCGCTTCTCCCTCACTCACACCTTACTCAGCCGCCCACTCAGACACCCGTGCTGTGTATGCGAGTTCCTTGTTGACACTGCAGAGAGAGAGAGAGAGAGAGAGAGAGAGAGAGAGAGAGAGAGAGAGAGAGAGAGAGAGAGAGAGAGAGAGAAGAGAAGAGAAGAGAAGAGAAGAGAAGAGAAGAGAAGAGAAGAGAATCATTTAGTCACCTTTGCCAAGAAAGTTACTAAAAAAAGGAAAAACTCAGAATTCACTCTCATGTTATAGCAAATGATCATATCGAATACTCACTCACGCACTCACTCACTCACCCACTCAAATCACCACACGAACACTTTAGCTCTACCTAACACTCGTGACTGGAACTTTCAACCCAGACAAAAAGAAAAGAAAAAGATCAATAGATTCAATTAAATACTTCCTTGTTGTAGGCGGGCTGTTGGTCCTGCAGTGGTTATCATTGAACAATACTATGCAGTCATTCTTTCTTCCAAGCTACTTTTACCAGCACCTGTACGTAGCTAACTCTCCACTCCCGGATCATGAGTTCAGTGAAGGTTAGGTGGCTCACGCATCGTCGAGGTGTTGTACTATTATACCCGCCTCACGTGAGCTCGTTCGTGGATCTGGTGAGCGCTAGACAGTAGAGGAGGTTAACAGGGGTCGAGCCACTGTCACGTAGTACCTTGTTCAATTGTGATCTCGTTGAATGAGGAGTGGAAAGAGACAGAGATGAGGGTTAGTGTGTGTGTGTGTGTGTGTGTGTGTGTGTGTGTGTGTGTGTGTGTGTGTGTGTGTGTGTGTGTGTACTAAACTGAGTATATGCCATTCCCTTCCCCTTCTCTTTCTTCTCCTTAATCTCCTCCTCCTCCTCTTCCCCCTCCTCCTCCTCCTCCTCCTCCTCCTCCTCCTCCTCTTCCTCCTCCTCCTCCTCCTCCTCCCCCTCCTCCTCTTCCTCCTCCTTTAACATCCACAAGTACATCTCCTTTAGACTAGATGGCATAACTCACAAAACAAGCTCCTTAATACCAAATGATCGTAGTTAACTCTTCCTTCGTGTTCCTTTATGTACGTGCCTCCTCAACCCTCCCTCCCGCTCCCAGTCTTTCCCTCCTGAGTCATATCGTGCTCAGTGACGCCAACCAAACTCTCTCCCTAAGGAATTCCGTGTTCTGGTTGTCGTTGCAGCGCCCACCGTAACAACATCCGTGACCAGTAAGCGTGACGGCAGGAATGTTTTGCCGCGCCGCCGATCAGCACCTGCCCCACTTTCTGCAGGATCAGTAGTAGCAGAGGTAAGAGGAAAGGTCACTTGTGTGTCTTTGCAGGGAGGAAGGGTGTCTGGCTCGTATTCTCAAACAGTTCTTCGCTTCACCTTAACTATTTTAAAAGGCTTTAAATTTACACGAGATTTTCAAGGTGTTTTTAAGACTCTCGAAGCAAAGTGACAGGATTTTTACATTAATAATTGTAGAAACACTCTTGAAAATCCCGCTAATCATCTCTGTGGTCTTGAAAAATAGTCGTGGTGAGAAAGCAAAGAGTTTCTGAATATGGACTTCTGAGTGTTGGTATGTGGTGTGTGCGGTGTCTAAGATCAAACATCAGGTAGATTTAGTGACTAACATTAACTCATTATGAAATAGTATTGCAAAAGATATTATTAGATTAGCCATCTAAGTACCCCTGGAAATCTTCTCGTGAACCTGTGGTGTTTCTCGAGCCTCATGTTGAGAATTCCTGACAGACACCATGTTCCAACACAATTTATGTAAGGAAGTTACCAGCCGAATTCTATCTTATCTAACTTAGATCAATTTGACCCATAGTATCTATCTTCCTAGTCTAACGCTAACACATCTGAAAGAAATAAAAAAAATCACTGACAGCATTAGTATTAATTTACAACAAAGAATATACGCTAAGTGTTCAAAATTCTTAGTAAGAAGAACTCTTGTTAGTGAGAGACAAGTCGAAGATATAAGTGAATATACATACTATAGTGATTCACGAAAGAAACGTAAGTTAGTTCAGACAGATCCTTGGAGTGCCATTGATGAGGATGTGACGACTTCCAAAAGATGCCGTTGGTGGGGATGTGACGGCATCCTTGGAATGTCGTTGGTGGAGATGTGACGGCACCCTTGGAATGCCATTGATGAGGATGTGACGGCTTCCAAGAGATGCCGTTGGTGGGGATGTGACAGCATCCTTGGAATGCCATTGGTGGGGATGTGACGGCACCCTTTGAATGTCGTTGGTGGGGATATGACGGCACCCTTTGAATGCCGTTGGTGGGGATGTGACGGCACCCTTTGAATGCCGTTGGTGGAGATGTGACGGCATCCTTGGGATGCCGTTGGTGGGGATGTGACGGCATGGGATGCAATTGGTGGGGATTTGACTGTTTTATTTTTAGAATGTCATTGATGAGATGTGACTGCTTCCTTGGAAGCAGTCACATCTCGTGAGGAAATGATTTGGATTCTGAGGCGGCGAAGTGCTCCGGGCAGATGAACCCGGAGAATACGTCGACGTCTGTGGTCTTTCCCGCCATGGACAGCCTACGGGGAGGACCAGCGTCACAGGCTGCCCTCCGTTGGAGTTTGGAATTTTTTTTATCGTTGACCTTCAAAATTTTATCCAAAATGTTTGTGAAATATATTTGCAGTAAAGAAGGTGAAGAGATTAATCGTGTTTCAGGGATGCTAGTGGAGACATGTAAAGATGTGAGGAAGTGAGGGTTTGAGTGGGCAGCGCTTCTGATTTACAGCGTCCTGCAGGTGCCCAAGCCCTCTCTTGGTCTATGGACGCCAACCCCTCACTTTCCCCAACACCACTACCACCACCACCACCACCACCACCACCACCACCAGCGCCACCACTAATACAGTTCACACGTCGCTAACCTGAACCCCACCTGAACTCACCTTACCTAACCTTCCTCTTCGCTTTTCTTTCCAGTTACGAGCATGTGGAAGCGTAACAACCTCAGATTACGGCACACATCAAGACTTTAAGTTCCTTTCACCTTCGTTCCTCCTAACATTGTTCCTCCTACTTGGGTTTCCTCGGGTTTCCTCTCCTTTCACCGCCTCTCCTCGCCTATAACCAACCCTGCGCACTCCTTCCCTATCACAGGTCGGCCCGCACACTTTTCACTTCCCGACATCTCAGAGTGGCTGTCTCCTGCTGGTGTGATGATTACGAAGATGGTGATGGTGTGCATGTGTGTGTGTGTGTGTGTGTGTGTGTGTGTGTGTGTGTGTGTGTGTGTCCTAATTGAGCTAGTTTCGTTGTCCAGGCCTAAAGGGAACAAGGGAGCCGGAAGTGGGGAGGCCGGACGAAAGTTGTGTGGCCAGAAAGGAAACGGTCCATTTTGTACTTTGTTGATGTTCACAGTTGTAGCGGTAAAGACGATAACGATACATTATTATTGTTATTGGTTTAATGATGCTACCGCTGCTGCTAATGAAACTTTTCTATAGTGTAAGAAAACAGCTTTGTAGGTTCCTAAATGTAGTCAACCCCCATTTTTTTTTTCTTTCCTAGCACGTGATATCAACATTTGTATTTGTAGTGTATGATTTTTTTTTATGTAGGGAAGAGAGCCAGTCAAGGGCAAAAAAAAAGAAAAGATTAAAAAAAAGGCCCACTTGAGTGCTGGCTTTGTTGTGTTTTAGTTTGTCCTGTAAATGCCGTATGTGGACCAGGCCCTTTGACACTAAGACAATCACACATTACAGACGCGTTAACGGCAGTATTGTTGCGTGTATAGGAGGGGCCCAGACTTTAGGCCCCACCACTGCCATCACTCACATCAACGTGGGAAACTCACTCTACCGCTGAATTACCTAAGGGAGAAGGGAACAATTTCACGTGATGGCGAATTACACACGTCAAACTTTCATAGAACTCGGCGATGTACAAAAAAAAAAAAAAAAAAAAAAATTCGTGTGAACTTCTCATTTGAATTAAACCACTAGTATATGTCTGTGTCTGTGTCTGGGACTTCCGTGTACCGTGGAAAGTCTCATGAAGGAGTTACAGAGCATGGTGACGACATTCTAAAGTGACGCTTGGGAGGCAGGCGTGGTGGGCGAGGCAGGCGTTATGTCACTGTGAAGAACGGAGGGCGGCCGACGTCTGACCAGAATAGTTGATGGTTGATAGTAATTACCCAATGTGTGTGTGTGTGTGTGTGTGTGTGTGTGTGTGTGTGTGTGTGTTCCTTCATCCGTTATTTTTTCACATACATTCTTTCATCAACAGCATCAATTTATCTTTACAGACCGAACAATCTTTAAATATTTTCATTCTTATTTTTCGTTCTGTGTAAGAGTGGCAGTGACCAAAGATAATGTAGTGACAGACCTTCTAATTTCTACCTTCGTGTTGTATGGGGGAAGCAAAATAATGGCAGCTTTGTTATGTTTTGTTAATGAGTTTTTAATGATTTGAGTGGCGTGTGATGATAGTCTGTCCCCATAGTTTCTCGCATAAACAAAGGAAAATCACAGTTATTTAGCACGCGCTGGAGGCAGGGAAGCTTTTAACACTTGGAGACATATGGTGAGAGGCGCTGCCACAGTACCTCGCTAGACTCAAGCGGTGGCAGCAAGGAGGTCTGATGAAGGCTGTACAGGCATTGTGTGTATTAGGCTTTATGTACCTTTGTTGCTTCACTGGGAATTAGTTTTAGTAGGAAGTACCTGTTTTAACTTAGAAATTTAGTACAAAAAGTGACTGCTTTAACCGAGATTTATTATTTATTTATTTTTAGAGAGAGAGAGAGAGAGAGAGAGAGAGAGAGTATGCTAATTTACACACACACACACACACACACACACACACACACACACACACACACACACACACACACACACACACACACACATCATATTATACATTGTAAGTGGCACTGCGAGAGTGAAAGTGAGTGGCAGGCGTTAGTGAGCAGCAGCAGCAGCAGCAGCAGCAGCAAGGCGAGTTCTAGTCAGCCGCACATTCCCCCATATTCCTCCCTCCTACCTTCCCTCTCTCTCTCCTCTCCCTCTTCCCTCCCTTCCACTCTCCCTACCTACCTTCCACTCTCCCCTTCATCCTACTTAACGCTACGCTACAATGCTGAGACACAAAAAAGAACCTGTAAAAGTGCAAGAAGACAACGGGGAAAGTAAAAGAAGAGATAAGTTGAGTGGGATTCTTGCTCGGTGTTGAGTGCATGATCTATAATTATTTCCTCATTGGGGTTCATTCAGCGAGTCGTGGTAGTGGTGGTGGTGGTAGTGGTAGTGGTGAGCTGCCTGCTTTACCGCCTGGCCTTGGAAGCTCGGCCAGAAATCACTACTACAGCCTGTCTGCTCTAAAGTGACTCCTGGGATCTCAGCTTGAATCATGTCCCAGGGGATGCGTGGTTGTCAGATCTTGAGGAAAACCGTGAGCTATCCTTGTCATAAGTGCGCTGATCAACAGAAAACAAATATTATTCACAGAAAATCAATTACCTTATCAATAAGCTACAATATGTTTCTAAATCCAGGAGCCATTTTGAAGTAGACAGACTATAATAAATGTTACTTCACCAGCCTACTTCTTGATACTGTGCCACCTGCCTGCTCCACCAAAGAGGCACTTGAAATCCCCACAACGAGAAGATTGGTACTCATACACAAACAAGAGAACGATTTTGTTATGTAAGAAGGGGAAGACTGACCAAGTGCAATAGAAAGAGTAAAGGAAAAATGGCCCACTAAGTTCCCAGTCCCCGTGTAAATCCAAGAGAGTTAAAATAAAGGGATTAATATTTTGAAGGGGTGTGTAGGTAATATTCGAGTGACCCGCGGTATTGCAGTGAAGGGTGAACCTCTCCCATCGAGTCATTGGCTTTGGTAGTTGCCTGGAGTGCTTCTGTGGCGGGAGTGCCTTGATGGACACACACAGGCATACATACAAACGGACATAAAGAATCAAGCATATATCTCTTGATTGGCTGTGATGGAAACTGATTGACGTATTCACTACTTTAATGATGTTGATCGACTAATTGGCCACCTGAACTAGATTTACAGATATTGACTGTAACACACACACACACACACACACACACACACACACACACACACACACACACACACACACACACACACACACACACACACAGAGAGAGAGAGAGAGAGAGTATGTATTTATTTTTAACACAATGCTCTGTTATATATTGCATGATATATTCTCTCTCTCTCTCTCTCTCTCTCTCTCTCTCTCTCTCTCTCTCTCTCTCTCTCTCTCTCTCTCTCTCCACGATTCTATAGACGCGCAGTCACCGCCGCTGTTGTTACCATAAATAATCCACACTGTTATTATTTTTACCGCATTTATTTCCGGTAGGTGGGTGGAGGAAGCTTCAAGGATCGTGTGGTGCGAGGCGTTGTGGTGGCAGGCATACTGAAGGCAACCCAGAGAGAGAGAGAGAGAGAGAGAGAGAGAGAGAGAGAGAGAGAGAGAGAGAGAGAATATCACGTGATACATAACAGAACATTGTGTAAAAAATAAATGCATTAGAAGAGAAGAGAAGAAAACGAGAGAGAGAGAGAGAGAGAGAGAGAGAGAGAGAGTCACAAAAAAAGATAAATTATTTGTAAACATATAAAGTTCAACATTCTGGTGTAGCGTCTCGTATGTAATGATAATAAGCATAATAAGAAGCTCAACAGATAAGCAAATAGACCAAACACAGATTCAAGCTACACTCTTAACAATCTGACTTGTGGACGTAACCTCGAGAAGTTCTTACACACATACTTACATACAGGTCACTTTCTACACCACCACACCTCTCCCTTCATCTTACTTTCTCTGTTTGACAATTACTTCCCGCCACACTCAAAGAACACAGCCTACAAAAAGGAGATAAGAAAAGTGTAGGTTTATTTATGTTAAGACAAAGGGCGGGGAGAAGAAAGGAAGGAAGGAAGGAAGGAAAGAAGGAAGGAAGGGATCTCTCTGGCCCATATTTAGAATCGGTTTGCTCTCTCTCTC
Organism: Portunus trituberculatus; assembly: GCF_017591435.1. NCBI lineage: Eukaryota > Metazoa > Arthropoda > Malacostraca > Decapoda > Portunidae > Portunus > Portunus trituberculatus. Next base: position 16,689,327 of record NC_059268.1, on the reverse strand, counting down.
TCTCTCTCTCTCTCTCTCTTGCGACTATTTTTAAGGGTATCTTTTCGTTAATAATGTAAATATCATGTTAATCTGGCACTAGAACCATAAAAACACCGATAGAAACTTCTGTAACTTCAACTGTAGCCTTTTGAAAGTAATCGAGGTGTAGAATTGATTCAAGATATAGTCCTGTCTCAGTGACTCGGTGTGGCGGTTCGAATGCGGTCGACTCCTGAGGTCAAGAACTCGACAATAGAAAGACATTACCACTTAACACTCTTTTCATATGGGTAACTTTTCCTTATTGGCTTAAAGTGGAAGAGAAAACTGTTGATTCCTTCTCTCTCTTTGTGTCTTGGCTTTCTAGGTTCCGTTTGATGTGTAAGTTGGTGTCAAGGGGTTTAAGATTCCCTACAGCTTCCTTAGTGATGGTTGCGTTGAGTGGCAGTCTCTCTCAGCCATGTGTAGAGTGAAGGCAGTGAGTGATATAATAGAAGAGGCTGTTGACTTACTTCCCGCTGTGATCTATCTAGTTAATAAACACAAATTACGTAAGTACACTGACTGGTCACGCTAAATGTCACAGTGGCTCCTCAGTGCCCTTGTCTGTTGCTTCTGTGTTGTTTTCTCTGATTTCTGTTAAGTTACTGAAGCGTATTAACAGAGTCATTTCGAAGTTCTCACGAATCTGCCACGCCCTCAACGTTTTTAAGTCCTTCCCATCTATTACATGACGCTTTGTCCAAGAAACCTCTAGTCTAATTTTGTAGTCTCCTTGCGTACGTCGACCTTCTCTTTAAACTGTATTGCCTAGATTGTCGAGAAAGAGAGAGAAAAACGGAGATTAATAAAAGAAACGAAGTAAAAAGTTATCTCAATCATCACCACTGCCAATTATTACGGGAACCGGTTTTCTTTTGCATTGCTTCCTGACTCACCACTATCTCACTCCTCGTTTCCTAGTAAGTGTAGCTCTTCTTGTTGCTGCTGCTGCTGTTGTTGTTGATGTCACCTCTATCCCACTCCTCGTTTCCTAGTGTGTAGTTCTTGTTGTTGCTGATGCTGCTGTTGTTATGACCACTATCTCACTGTCGTTGCTACTGCTGTTGTTCATAATATTTTACACATCCCCTATTTTTTTGCTTCTCCTTCTCGCCTCTTTGTTGATACGCCTAGTGGTGATGATACTACAATTAGGTTATAATCTGCTAAAAGTTCCGCTAGAAATATTAGTTTTCGCCGACGACACGGAGGAAACTTGATTAGCCGCGATGTTCTTGGCTGTGCCGAACACTTGAGTGAAGAGAGACAAAGATAAACTATATTACCTATTCTCTGGAACTCCCTGCCTGCCTGCTTCTGTATTTCCAACTTCCTATGACTTGACTCCATTTAAGAGGAAGGTTTCAAGGCATTTATCCCTCTATCAGACCTGTAAGGGGACTGGCAAATAAGTGGGTCTTTTTCTATACTTTGTTGCCCTTGGCCAGTTTTCCTCTCTTACATAAAAAGAAAAAAATCTCTCAGTACGTAACAAGTAAATTACGTGTAAGTGAAGAAATCTGCACACACACACACACACACACACACACACACACACACACACACACTAACCTCTGACGGTAATGAGTACACAATATGAAACTCAACTCTGGATATAGAAAACAAACTAATAAATAAGACAAAAGTAGAACGCCTGACCACTCTTACACTCTCCTTGCATCCTAGTTAAGAACGTGTCTTGGTGGATGTTGTGGCGTGACCGAGATGCTGCATTGCTTTCATATTTTAGGGAGGGAGGACATCACTGAACAAAACAAACGAAGTCTATCTCTCTCTGTTTCTCTCTGTCTCTCTCTCTCTCTCTCTTCTCTTCCATACCGTTCTAGTTTTTTCTCCGCTTTTCTTTCCCTCCGCCTCCCCATCTCTTCTCCTCCTCCTCCACCAGGTGTTCTCTCTCTACCTGGTAAGTGACACCTTCCGCTCATTTACTGTTTTCCCATTTCTCGGTGCTTGCCTCCATCTCACTCTGTTGCTCCTCTTCTTCTTCTTCTTCCTTCTCCTCCACTATATAGCATTGGATGTTGGGAGGAGCGGGGAGCGTAGAGGAACCTTCTGTTTTGCTCTCTCTCTCTCTCTCTCTCTGGTCAAGGGCAACAAAATTTCAATAAGTAAAGGTCCACTGAAATGCCGGAATCAAAAATTATAGGATTCCTCTTGTCAAATTTAAATTCTTCCTTTCCAACCCTCCTCCTCCTCCTCCTCCTTCTTCTCCTCCTCCTCCTCCTCCTCCTCCTCCTCCTCCTCCTCCGCTTCCTCCTCATTCTTTTTGTCTTCTTTTTTTCTCTTCCTCTTTATTTTTACTGCTCTGCTTCATTTTTTTTTTCTAAGTCTAGTTTTTCATCCTATTATTATCATCATTGTCATCAACATTTAATATGATTACTTCTCTCCTTCACCTCCTCCTCTAACTGCACTTCCTCCTCCATCTCCGCCTCCTCTTCCTCCTCTTCCTCTTGCTCATTCTTCCCTCCACCCCCTTCTTTATTCATCCTGTTCCCCTCTCTCTCTCTCTCTCTCTCTCTCTCTCTCTCTCTCTCTCTCTCTCTCTCTCTCTCTCTCTCTCTCTCTCTCTCTCTCTCTCTCTCTCTCTCTCTCTAACCTCGTTCTGTCTCAGTTGTTCTTGCTTTTTTAAAATTTTTCTTCTTCCTCTTCACTCTTGATCTTCGCCTTCTCTTCTTCTTCCTCCTCCTCCTCCTCCTCCTCCTCCTCCTCCTCCTCCTCCTCCTCCTCCTCCTCCTCCTCCTTCTCCGCTAGTTCAGTTTTTGTAATATTAAAAGAAAAAAACAAGAAAGGGAAGCAAGAAGGATTAGTTAAATATAAGAAAAAGAAGGCAAGGAATGAATAAAAGAAGGAGAAAGCAAGAAAGAAAAATATGAAGAAGAATAAGGAAAGAGAAAAAAAAAAGAAATATTAGAATTGAAAAATGAAATGTATAAGAAAGAAGAATAAAGGAAGCAACAGCAATAACAAGACGAGACTAGACAGGTATAAAAAAAAAAAAAAAACGTATTTGATTGACTCACTTAATATGTAAACGCACAGGAACGCATCTCTTCACTGGTCGAGCTGAATAATGAAGTTTGCGGTATTCCAGCAAAAACTTACACAACATTTACTTCGAAAAAAATAATAAAAGGCAAAACAACAAGAAGCCTTTAATTGTAACACCTTCTTTAAAAACTCCTGGTCTTTTCTCTGTTATAAATGTGACTACGGTTCTGCTCGGACAACATCATACACTTAGAAAATAAAATAAAAGGCAAAACAAGAACCCTTTAATTGTACCACCACCTTTAAAAATTCCTAGTCTTTTATCTGTTATAAATGCGACTACGGTTCTGCTCGGATTTTTAACACTTAGGAAACAAAAATAAGAGGCAAAATAACAAGAACCCTTTGATTGTAACACTTTTAAAAACACCAGGTCTTTTCTGTGTGTTAAATACGACTACGATTTAGTTTGAACACATTATTATATACTTAGAAAGAAAAATGCATCAGTAAGAAGCCTTTGATTGTAACACCTTTTAAAACACCTGGTCTTTTCTCTGTGTTAAATACGACTACGATTTTGCTGGAGTCCTAATGGTAGTGATTATGTGGAAAGTCTGATAACGCCGTGTTCCGGGGAAGCCGTCACGCGTCAAGTAGTGAGTCATGCTTTAATAGAGATAATGCATAGAATAATCAAGATAAAAGTGTTGTAATAAATGAGCGATACGTGATGTTTTGACTTGCGATGAAGGATGTGTACTACGGGACTTGCTACATCACCACCACTACCACCACTACCACCGCTAGAAGACTAAAACCTCTCTAAAAAAATCGTATAATTTCAAGTAGAACCTCTTGAAAGTAAGAAGAGGTTTGACAAAAATGCTTCCCAAGAGAATATCCCTTTGAAACAACGAGAATGCATATCTTAGATTAAAATGAATAGCAGTAAATGAATTTCTATACCATACTAACACTTGGGCTGGGCTGAGGAATGGGATGTGTGGGCGTCAACATGCTATGGGAGGATAACCACTACACGAGAAAAAAAGGGAGAAAAGGGGAAAAAAATGTGTGAAGTCTGCCGTGCTCCTTATCATCACTCATCTCCTTCACGTAATGATGTTTATCCTTCACCTTCCTCCTTCCTGTGCTGTCTCCTTTGTTTAGTCCTTGTCTGACCTCGCTGCTCTGGTCTCCCTTCCGCTGGTGCCATATGGTGTGCCAGTCGCGACGTTAGGAAAGGATACATACACACCTCCTCCTCCTCCTCCTCCTCCTCCTCCTCCTCCTCCTCTACTTCATTTCCTCTACCTCCTCCTCCTCCTCCTCCTCCTCCTTCTTCTTCTCTTTTCCTCTTCCTCCTCCTCTTTTTTCCTCTTCCTCCTCCTGTTTTTTCCTCTTACTCATTTTTCCTCCTCCTCCTCCTCCTCCTCCTCCTCTCTTTTTCCTCGTTTTCCTTCTTTCTCTTACCTCGTTCGCTTCCTCATCGTCTTCCTCATCGTCTTCCTTCCTCCTCCTCCTCCTCCTCCTCCTCCTCCTCCTCCTCCTCCTCCGTCTTACCTGGTTCCTCTTGTCTGGTTGGTATCTATATACACACACACACACGCACATACACGTTGTCTTCTTCCCCTCACACCTTACTGCTGGCTGCTACCACTTGTCACGCTCTGCTCTCTAACCTATAGTGAAAAGCTGCTACTTCCCTTTCCTCTGATAGTAGTTCGTCTCTTGATGCAATGAGACCCCGAGCAGCAGCCGCACAGTGCTCATCTTGCTTGTGCGGTGCCCTCCTTCACGTGCGGCACCTTAAATTAATCAGTCCATCATTCTGCCCCTTCACTTCTTTCGTGTTCTAGATCAATTTCCTCTCCTCAGCTTTTTTTTTTTTTTTCCTTCCTTCTCGTTCTGTCTCTCTGTCTGTCTGTCTGTCTGTTTCTCTGTGTTTCTCTGTGTTTATCTTTATCTCTCTCTCTCTCTCTCTCTCTCTCTCTCTCTCTCTCTCTCTCTCTCTCTCTCTCTCTCTCTCTCTCTCTCTCTCTCTCTCTCTCTCTCTCTCTCTCTAGCTCAGGTTTAGCAATCACTCACTCTGTTTCATCTCTTCCTGCAGGAGTGGAAAGAAAGGAGAGAGAGAGAGAGAGAGGAAGAAGGAGGTGTAAGTACGTTGCCTCATATCTCTGCATCCTTCATGGCTTCTATACCATGCTCTCGTCACCCGCCCTCACTATCGCCCAGTGTTCCGCATCGCCCAGTAATTGTTGTCGACGTCAGAATCTGCAGACTTGTAAGTACGAATAATTTCTGGTAACTTTTACAATTCTATAGTGATTCTTTGTATAATTATGATTCTTGTTTGAAGGTATGTGTGTGTGTGTGTGTGTGTGTGTGTGAGAGAGAGAGAGAGAGAGAGAGAGAGAGAGAGAGAGAGAGAGAGAGAACGCGGATGTTATAGATAGAAGAGCTATAAATCACAGCTGTCTTCAACATAACTGATGGAGCGGATGTTTGCCAATTGCAGAGAGAGAGAGAGAGAGAGAGAGAGAGAGAGAGAGAGAGAGAGAGAGAGAGAGCGTCATTCATCACGTTCAAAGGAAGACACGACCACCATCATCACCATCATTACCATGCAATAACTCGGCCACTGGAATGAGGGAGGGAGGGAGGGAGGGAGAGAGGAGAGAAGGAGGAGTGGAGGAAGGAAAGGAGGGAAGGAAGGTGGAAGGGCAGACTGAAACAACCTCTTGCCTGACCTTAGATGTATCGTGAAGCTGAAATGTTGTATTAAAGATATTGTTATGACTGTTGTTGATGTTATTGTCTCTTATTGAGTTGTAACGTACAACTTAAAAAATATATCAAGTCTCTCTCTCTCTCTCTCTCTCTCTCTCTCTCTCTCTCTCTCTCTCTCTCTCTCTCTCTCTCTCTCTCCCTCAAAAAACAACTCCAAACAACCTCCTAACTGTCCCATCACGCAACACAGAACACAGAACACAATAGTTTCGGGCGCAAATTGACGTTCCGTGGCCAGAAGAGAGCACCTTGCAGTGGGTGGGAGAGGAAGGAAGTGACTCGTGCTCTTGTGTTAAGTGACAACCTCACTCGAACCAACACACCAGCGACCATGAAATGACTTTACACTGGCAGCTGCGCCAAGTCACGTGTCGCTGCACTGGTATGGTTTTAGTTTACAATGCACGAGTACTTACTTGTTCTCACGCATCTGCTTCAGTGACGTTTACAGTTTACATCTCGTGCTTTGTTTCTTTGTGGTCATCAGGTGGTGTGTTTTAGAGGGAGGAAAAAATCGTGATTCATATTTTTTTTTCTTTTGTGTATTTGCTGGTTCACAATGCACTGGTTTTGAATAGCATTTGTAAGTGTGTTTTGAATGCTTTCCTCGTTGTGGTGGTGACTTCACACACGCCAAGGACAAACGTTCCGGGCCGATGGTGCTCTCCTGCAGTTAACTCTCTCAATTACATTTTTCCTTCTTTGAAATCATAATTTTCTGTGTCTTCCTCATTTTTTTTCCGTGTCCCTGTTTGTTTTATTTTTCCTGGTTGCGTTTTACCAGACGAGCCGCCTCTCACATACCGCTCTGTGACGCTGCGCCACCAACACACAGGCTGCAGGTGTCGTGGTTGCTGTAAAGAGCCACACTATCTCAGTCTTAAGTAACCTGGGGAAGTGAAGGAGGATTAACTTTTTACTCTGTTAATGAATGAATTAATAGTTAACGATATGACAGAAAAAATACAAACTGTGAGGTAAGGTCGCTGAATAGTGAAGATCTATAGACTCCTTGCTTACTGACGCTTATTTATTTTTTCTATCTAATTTTTCTTATGCTTGTGAAGTTTACTCTTAATCAGCGTCCTCTCTTGTGCTCGCTCCTCCGTGTTGTAGGCACAGACTTCCCTGACTTTTGGCTCATTTTTTTTTTTAATCTTTAAGGGAACTGTCATTACAAGTGGGCCTCTGTGTTGCCCTTGGCCATTTTCCCTTCTTACATAAAAAATGATAAATAGAATAGGAATCCAGGCCGTAAGTTAATGCATAAGGTGAAGAAAGTTGTTGATAACTGCTCACGTTCAAAGAATCAAACCGAGTAATCTCCTTTTGCTACTTAAACCAATCTAACCAGTTAAATAAAGCAGTGAAATCTATGCCATTAGTTTATGCATTGAAAATAAAAACACACTTAGTAATGTTCACGTTAAATCGACAATCAAGCAGTGTAACATGTATTTCCTACTTACATAAACGATCAAGCTAGAGAAATCAAAGAGACCACCATTGGCAGTCCTTCACGCAATGGAAAGTGAGGCTCTTGTGGAAAATATTTGTCCTTTTAGTGGTTCCCTCCCTCCAGCCACAGCCTCGCCCAAGCAACCCACGACCCGCCTCCCTGCCTTCCTCCTTTCTCTGTCCCTCGCCACCAGACGCCCTCCATTGTTTGCCTCGCGGACGACTTGTGGCCTGAAGGAAAGAAAGGAAGGAGGAAGGGGAAGGAGGGGAGGGAGTATTTTGATGGTCCCCTCCCTCATTCCCCTGCTGGTCTATTCTGTCAGTCTTCACCCACACCACCCCCACTACCACCACCACCACTACTACCTCCTCCTCCTCCTCCTCCTCCTCCTCCTCCTCACATCCTTTACTCTCTCCCCACCAGTGTTTAGAAAGTGACCGCAGCTAATGTTCTGATGCACAGCTAAGTGAGGTGAACCCTAATTAATGGTAAGCTTTCCTGGAAGAAGTCATTTGTATTTCACTTTTTTTCTTTCCTTTTTTTTCGCATTTTTTTTCAGCGTGAAGTAAAAAATCACTGGAGTCGAACGTTGTATTTTGTCTGATTCTATTTCTCTCTCTCTCTCTCTCTCTCTCTCTCTCTCTCTCTCTCTCTCTCTCGTCACCACCGCGTCACCGTCACCGCGTCTCCGTCACCAGAGTAATGAGTGTCAGTGGGCCGGTGTGCGTTCTCAAAAAGTCCCGCTAATTGCCCTCATTATCCTGTGCTCCGCTTCCCGGCTCTGTTTAGGTGAAGTACCGAGACCACCTGCTGCGTACGGGATGGGAAAATCTTTCTAATTACACCCCTAGAGATTATTATTTGTGAGTTCAGAGCCCAAGGACACCACAAATGTTTACAGAAGACTCGACCATCTGCACGTGGATGAGGGAGCAAGGGAGGGAGGCGAGGAATGGGAAGAGAAGAGCCAGTGGTCGTGAGGGATGAGAAATAGTGGTGTTAATTTTGTTATACCTGCTGGGGCATACTTTAACATGCTAATGGGAGAGGAAAGAGACCCAGGACACTTTTAAAATATACCTCACCCAGCGGCAGTGTCACGGAAGCGAAGAGTTAAGGAAAATAAATGTTAAAAGAAATAAAAGTGGACTTGTACTGAATCATTCATCTGCTTTAAGGACCTGGGGCTTATTGTAGCTTGCTAATGGGAGAGGAAATAGACCCATTACACTCATAGATATATCTCAGCCAGCGGTACTGTCACGGAAGCGAAGAGTTAAGGAAAATTAGTGTTGAAGGAAATAAAAAGTGGATATACTGAATCATTTATGTGTTTTAGGGACCATAAAAAATAACCGAGTGACAATTTAGTGATTATGGAAGGCGGGATGGACAGGGAAATAGGAACAAATGAAATATGGACATAGGTTACGTTAGGTTAGGTTTGGTTTGGTTAGGTTAGGTTTGGTAAGTTTAAGTGGCCTGATATGGAGAAGCAGTGGAGAGGACTGAGAGGAAAAAGAATAGAGACTAGAGGTTGATGGTGATGGTGAGGGAGAGGAGGATGATATGGACTAGAATTCTAACCTTGATGTGAAGCTGGAAGGCCATACAAATAGAAATCATGATGCAGTAATGTGATGGTAATTGTCTCCATACTAAACCACATAACCAGCCACCATAGCCTTTGCCTTGGACTGGGGGAGACTGGTAACACACACACACACACACACACACACACACACACACACACACACACAAGAGGTTGTAATTCCGTAGAAATTCATAATAATAGTGGCAACATTACCTATACTTTCATATCCGCCGGTGCACTGCCGACATTTCCCAACCCTGTGCAGATCAAACAGTGTTATTATGGCCGCGACGGAAGGAAGATTTTCTGGCATACCACTCACTCATTAGTTCCACGCGTGCGCAATGCAGGAGAGAGAGAGAGAGAGAGAGAGAGAGAGAGAGAGAGAGAGAGAGAGAGAGAGAGATAAAGAGACTAACAATGCAGTGAGTAGGTTAAAAGTGTTGCTGGCAGGACGTAAGACAATAAGGGTCAACACGTCACATGTTTTGCTGAGCCTGTGTTTAGTGATGAGAGACGCATACTCGTCTATCGCTGATCCAGAGAGAGAAGGATTTGTAATACATAGAAATGATGCAGGACAAGTATAAAGCATTCTCGCTGCGTAGGAAGCCAAGGAGATGCTGAAGCTTGGCGTAACACAGTGACTGCCCGCGTTCTCCATGGTAATGCAGCCATGAACTGACTACTAGAGATAGAGTTAAGACTCGTCCCTCTTCACTTCCTCACGGCGGCGTCATGAGGGCAGGTGTGTTGTCAAAGCGGAAACCGTACATTGTTATTATGAAAAAGTTCATTATTGCATTTCTTTCACATAGAAGGAAGCTAAGGTCACCCGCCTTTTGTTGTGCTTTCTTGTTCGCTTGTGCCCCTTCAGCAAGACTAGCAGTGCACACTTGACTGTGACCCCAGTGTGTTTTGCCTGAGTGGGGCTGGTGGCCTGGCACAGACTGAGGCATGGAGCTTTTCATAATGACTGATATGTATTTTCTTCACAAATGATGACATTCAGAAGCGCTGCGGGTATAATTCCGCACTACAGATTCCACAGTGAAGTAGCGAAGGATGTTTGTATACCAATACTTTTCAGTAATACAATAAACAATGTTGAGGGTCTGGGTGAAGTGAGTGACGCGAGCCTGGAGGGGCGGCGTGTCGGGTCACCTGTTCGGGCACATGAAAAATACCTGACCTGCGGCGGACCCTGAGGCAGGTCCTGCATGACTGGAGCGCAGGTCAGTAGGCTCCGCCCCTAGCCCAGGCAGGGAGTGGTGGCTGGAGCAGACAGCAGCGTGAAGGCTGTCCCTCGTGTTTGTGTCATACTTAGTGTCTTGACCACTGCTGTCAGGGGCCATTAGCATGTCACATTTTTGTCTCGTTCAGATATCGTGTTTTTGCTGAGGTGAGAAGTCTTGTTGCCTGCCTCGCTACCAGGTGTTCAGCTTGACTCACCTGTCAACATGACCATTGTCACGTTGTTACCAGGAGTGGATCTGACCTTATACGCTGGCCAGTGAGAGTGTTGGGCCGAGGGCGCTGCCTTATGGACGAGCATTAGCCGAGGCGGAGCCAGGCAGGGTGAGCGAGGCAGCACGAATGGTCTTGCTGCTGCGGCCACGGACGGAGAGCACCAGTGACCCTTGTGACGCTCTCCGTAATGGCCATGAGCACAGGGCAGCTACACACACACACACACACACACACACACACAGCCTCGAGGTTCTGCCGCCGGAACAATGCGGCAAATGACATAATGCCGGGGCAGCAGGACTGTGGGATGGGAGTGTGGGGAGTGTGGGCAGCCAAGTCTGACTTTCTGTTTGTTGAGCAGCGACAGCCGGATGTTGCAAGGCTCTAGTGCATGACATTTTGAGTGGAAGACGCACACACACACACGCACACACACACACACACACACACACACACACACACACACACACACACACACACACACACACACACACACACACACACACACACACACACACATACCTTTTATTCAGTTTTCTTTCTTCTAAGTAAAAGAAGAGATAGTTTCGAGGGCGTAGGGGCGGCGGTGGTGGTGTCGCAGTCATGGCCGAGTGTTGTGATAATGTCCATCGTGACACAGACTGCCATATTGTTCACCTCTGTTTATGGCATCCTTGTCACCCTACAAAGCTGCCCCCTGCTGACTCCTACACGTCCCCTTCCTATGTCCCTGTGTCCTTCCTTCTTCCCTGCGTCTTTTCCCTTATACACTCTGCTCGTCTCTCTCTCTCTCTCTCTCTCTCTCTCTCTCTCTCTCTCTCTCTCTCTCTCTCTCTCTCTCTCTCTCTCTCTCTCTCTCTCTCTCTCTCTCTCTCTCTCTCTCTCTCTCTCTCTCTCTCTCTCTCTCTCTCTCTCTCTCTCTCTCTCTCTCTCTCTCTCTCTCTCTCTCTCTCTCTCTCTCTCTCTCTCTCTCTCTCTCTCTCTCTCTCTCTCTCTCTCTCTCTCTCCTTATCACTCCAGCCCAGTCAGTTATTCCGCCAGAGATGGAAGAGTAGAGGTGCAAGAATGTGTGTGTGTGTGTGTGTGTGTGTGTGTGTGTGTGTGTGTGTGTGTGTGTGTGTGTGTGTGTGTGTGTGTGTGTGTGTTTGTTTGTTGAATATCCTGTATCTTCTACTGATTTTTTTATTGGTGACAGATCGTAGGTATTGCTTTCAGATTCACTAGAAGGATAGTTACAAGAATAATGAAGAAAAAAAAAAATCACCTTCTCTGGACTACAATTCCCAGGATGAACTGCAACTAATGTGTTCACGCGGTTCAAAACGATACATGTGGTGCGCGACGACAATGGAGCGCTTTCAGAGACGTAGCACATTACATATATATTTGCTCTTTGACTCTCTTTCCCTCCCGCGTAGTCTGTGCGAAAGAAAGAAAGGTTACATGGAACTGTGTGACGTACAGAAAACAGCAGCTCTCATTGTCTTGTGTGGCTTAGTGTTGTAGAAATTGCCGCGTGTTGCTTGAATCATTGGACTGTATTGTAAAACTCCTTTGCGCTACTTCCTTATAACATTAACCCCTTCAGTAGTGGGACACATTTTTACCTTGAGATTTGTGTACGATTAGACCATTTTATTGACATTAGGAAGGGTCTATGAAAGTCAGAAGATTAATAGCCACAGTCTTCAGTATTTTAATCCCTCACATAAGTTTCTGAGGCTGTATGAAATCATCAAGTTGGAAGCAAAATAAATATGGAAACGCGTCATGGTATTCAAGAAGGTAAGAAAAAAAGATAAAGTAAGAAAATAAATTATAGTCTAGTTGAAGCTACACTGATATTTTAAGGATGTTTTTTATTGATCCATACACAAATTAACAATCTGATATACCTCTCCGTCCCACAATGTATTAAAAAATCTCTACTTGAAACTACACAGATATTTCTATTCTATTCTATTTTATTTTATTTTATTATTATTATTTTTTTTTGCTCCAGTGAGAAATTAACAAGGTTTCTAAATTACGAGTGTTAATAGGAGAATCATTCTTGAGGATCTGGTTAGTCTTTTGTGTCTCAAGAAATAGCGGTGGTGAGAGCAAAGTGTTTCAGAATACTAGTCACTAACCCGACGTGTCTGTTTTCCCTCGGTGGTCAGACAGGACTCATGTTGCTCCTTGCTTGCTTGTTTTTTTAATTTTTTCCTCCCTCGCTCTAATTGTGCACTTGTCATTGTGAGATTGCCTGATTAAAAGAAGAAAAAAAAAGTGCTTTATACATTCAGATTAATGAACTTATTTGTAACTTTTCCTGATTTGTCTTTTGTTATGTTAATGAGTGATGGGTACAGTCCTTAGTAATAGCAGTAGTAGTCATATGTAGGAGTAATAAATGGATGAGGAGGAAGAGAAAGAGTAGTTATATTTCCACAAGTGCAGACGTCCCAGAGGCTGTAAATAAATAAAGACTCAATTGTCCTAGTAATCAAATGCGACAGAAATTAATGATGATTATGGTGATGGTGGTAATAATGTTAATGATGGTAACTGGAGCACCAATGACAATGATAGTAATAAGAATGATGATGATGGTAATAATAGTAATTCTAATGATGATGATTTTGATAATAATAATAATAATAATAATAATAATGATAATAATAATGATAATGATAATGATAATGATAATAATAGTAATGATAATAATGATAATAGTAATGATAATAACAGTAATAATAATAATAATAATAATAATAATAATAATAATAATAATAATAATAATAATAATAATAATAATAATAATAATGATAATAATAATACTGTACTGGCCTGAAAAGCAGAAATAGATCTTGACATAACAATGGTTTACCTTATCACAGATCCATCAGGAAAGGAAGGACGTCCCACTCTTTTACACACACACACACACACACACACACACACACACACACACACACACACACACACACACACACACACACACACACACACACACACACACACACAGAGTTATATCGTGGTCAGTATTAAATTGTAAGGAAAAAAAAGAAGTTTACTGTTCAAATTCTTTCATAGGTACGCAATATTCCTTGTGCAAAATTACTAAAATTTGCTCTCTCTCTCTCTCTCTCTCTCTCTCTCTCTCTCTCTCTCTCTCTCTCTCTCTCAGCACTGGTAATTCTGGTCTTCGTGTTCGATCAGTGTTATCTCAATCCCGTCCCACTCTGCTTCCATGTCCACCGAGGCTGAGGCGCCGCAAATGAGAAAACATCCTCAGCCAGCTTATATATGGACAGGAGCAAATTTATGTACACGGAAAACTAGTCTATGTCGGAGTTCTGGGCGAGTATCAGAAAATAGTGACAGAGTTAGAAGACATCAAGTGAGATTATGTACGTGTAGGTCTTGCTGAGATGCACATAAAGGAAGAAAAACTGGTCTACCTTCAAGACAACAATCACTCTTTCGATCACAGAGGAGGGCCAATGGATGATGTAGACGTGGGAAGAAGAGAAGCTTTGGTTGGTGGGCAGAGAGGCTTAAAATGGTCATGTCGCTAAACCTCGTAAATGGCCAGATGTAACTGCTTGGGTGGTGCATAGTTTTATTAGCCACTTAAGTACCATGGCATGTTTCCATATTCATTCTGCTTACTATCTGATGATCTTATACAGCTTCAAAAACTTCCGTGGGGTATTGAAATAGTGATGAGTGTGGCCATTAATCTTCTGACCTCTATAAATCCTTCCTAATGTCAGCAAAATGGTTTAATCGTACACAATCTCAAGGTAAAAATGTGTCCCAATACTGAAGGGATTGAGTCTTGTGATGCCTCTCTCTAATGCTTTTTTAGATTCATGCCACTTATTCTGGAAGCTTATTCGAGAGTTTTGACATCAGAATATTTAGACAGTTTACACAATGCATCTTAGACTATCTAATCCTACAACAGTCGTACCTCTGCCATACATTCTGGAAGCTCACTTTAAAATCTTGAGATGAGAATATTTAGACAGTTTACAAAATACGACATCGTAAACCAGTTAATCCCACAATAATCATACTTCTTGCTTGGTGAAAGGTTAACAAGACGAGACCTGGAATTTTGTGAGAGGAAGTTTGGAGTGAAGAATGATGGAAGCTTTCAATTCAGGTTTTCTGTTGACGAAGAAGACCACGAGACCTTGAACTCATATTAACTTGTCAGCAATTATTGATTAAGGAAGCTGCTGGAAAAATATGAATTGATGGTTGTCACAGAGGCTCATATTCTTGAACGGTTCACTTTCTTACCATCACTGTTTTCCAAAGACTCCAGTTTAAGATACTCGTTTTAAACCCCTTCAGTACCATGACGTGTCTCCATATTGATTCTGGTTACTATTTGGTGATTTTATACAGCTTTGGAAACTCATGTGGGGGATTAAAATAGTGAAGACTGTGGCCATTAATCTTTTGACCTCCATAGACCCTTCCTAATGTCAATAAAAGGATCTAATCGTACACAAATCTCAAGGTAAAGATGTGTCCCAGTATTGAAGGGGTTAAGGGTATTTTATAGTTATGTGATAGATTGCCTAAATTTCTAGTTTGTTAAAAGGAGAAAATGTCTTGAGAACTCGGCTAGTCGTCTCTGTGGGCTTAGAAAATTGTCATGGTGAGAGAGTAAGTCGTTTCTAAATATAAGCAGGAAAGTCACAATCGAAACTTATACTTCTTACAGAAACAAAAATAAATATGTCAAAGCAAAGCTGAATGTGTAAATAAGAGTCCGCAATTAGATGTCTTT